>NC_135661.1:86154304-86405464 GCF_964188315.1 Podarcis muralis
TTCATCTGTTTGTGAGATGCATGATAATCTTGTGAGGTCTTTTTTTGGGGGGGGGGGGGAGGTGCGGTCAGCCTGCCTGATGCCCTAGTCCTTTATAATTCCTGGGCTCCTGGTTCCACCAAGGATTAAAATCTAATGGAGGATTCCATTGCTGAATTAGCCAGACAAGGCTCATAGTTGCCAACTCAGTATGGTCCTTTGTATAACAAAGGAAGCTGCTCTGTGCCAGAGGACAAATGGATGGGCGCCCCTCTCTTGTTTGGCTGCCAGTAAGACGGACAAAAGCCAGGATAGTTGTGTGAGGGAGAGAGTTGGGCTAGAAGCAGGCTGCTGGCATAAGCCAGGGAGTCAGAGCCATGCTTGATTTCTGCTGGAATCCAAGGCTGTGTCTATGGGAGAAACAAGACCACTTGGGGTGTTAATGCTGCGAGCCCCTCCACTGTAGGTTTAGGTTGCATATGTGTGTAAATAAACCACATGTCATAAAGAAACCACGGTCTCTTATTCCAAGGAAACCAAACCCTGGGTAAGTGACTGGATAGGAAAAGAAAAGAAAAGAAAAAGGGCTTCTTATTCTGTGTCCTGTCAGTTACATAAAAAGAATTATTCGAACATTCTCTCCGTAATAACAACCCACTATTCGTCTTTCTTCATTTTTCCAGTCCCTTGTTCCATTTCATTCATCTCTGGCTTAATTTCATTCCTCATTTCAAACTCTTTTGGGTTATAAAGTATTCTTTTCAAACTAAAAAATCTCCTGGAAACCTTGTTGCTGAAGAAGCCCAATGGGCGAAACAAGGGTGTATCCTGAGAACTGGTTGTTACTAAGTAGTTCTGTTTGTTACACTCTCAAGACATAGGACTATGTAGAAGGATGATATCAGTATGAAATGGCATTGCCAACAGGAACTGTACATTGTAATCGTTGGACTTGACAATCTTTGGACTTGACTATCCTTGGACTTTACGACAATAAAAACATATAGAAGGTTAATGGTAATATGATATATTATTGCGGGATAACATATCACTGCGGGAGGCAGTGGAAGACAGGAGTACCTGGCGTGCTCTGGTCCATGGGGTCACGAAGAGTCGGACACGACTAAACGACTAAACAACAACATCATGTTACTGCCATCAGGAACTGTGCTTTGCATTTTTTTGATATGACAATTACAGTTTTAGTATATATAATGTTATGTTGCTTTACAGCCAGTTATGTGTGTGTTGTGGTATTCTGAACATGATTTACGTAATGAGGCAATTGTGTGTGTTGACTGTATCATCAAACACCGACAAAATCTGCCATCTTCTCTCCCCTGTAAGTCGCAACACTAATGTCATAGTTGACAGACCTGTGCTTGGATTGAGTCAGCACAGGCAAGTGACACTAGAGTAATTTTGTGACAAGGACTCTGGGTCAACAAACTTCTTTCCTCCTTCCAGAACTCAGCATGGGCAATGCGGACAGGTCACTACACTGGACTGAGGCCGATTGTGACTGTCACTTTTTCAGAACCCGTCCACCCTGTGCGTCAGAAACAGGAGCAGCTGCAGATCGAAATGAGGGCTGCTCCGTATAGGGATAAAGGTATTTCAGCATGTCATCCCCAAGAGGCAGTGCGGAAGCAGGAAGCACAAAAGGAAGTATCTCATTAGAGAGTAGCTTCCTTTTAAGGAGCTTTGCTCCCTTCGGAATTTTTCAGCTTCAGAAAGCAAATTTTGGATGCCACTAATGGCCACAAATAAGCAGACAGACAGATTGGACCCAGTTTGGCCCAATTCACTTGTAAATTCTCTAAGCTTGCATTGGGGAACCTCTTCATAGATTGCATTGTAGGTTAATTGGCAGAAGGGAAGGCAGCAGTTGGATTTTCTGCCTTGGATGATAATAGCTCATTTCCCCGTTGCCTCCAAACGTGTGTTTGTGTGTGTGTGTGTTTGTTTGTATGTATGTATTGGCAGAAGTCAGAACAAGAATCACCTAATTTAAATAGCGGATAATATTTTGTCTCACTCTTCCGCCAACATGTGTATGATCCTGCCTCTAGCACTGGGTGGAGCAGGCATTTACTGGGATGCAGCCTCTCCCCACTTCTAGTCCTCCCTCTGTTTAGGCTTTTGGAGGGGATTCCTGCTCTGCCACTGAGCCTCTTGGGCCTGCTGATCAGAAGGTCGGCGGTTCAAATCCGCACAACAGGGTGAGCTCCTGTTGCTCTGTCCCAGCTTCTGCCAACCTACCAGTGCATACCACTGCATACCAGTGCAAGTAGAGAAACAGGTAGTGCAGTGGCAGGAAGGTAAACAGTGTTTCCGTGTGCTCTGGCTTCCGTCATGTTCCTCCATGCACCAGTAGTTTAGTCCTGCTGGCCACGTGACCCGGAAAACTGTCTGTCCCTCGGTCTGAAGTGAGGTGAGCGCCACACTCCATAGTCGCCTTTGACTGGACTTAACCGTCCAGGGGTCCTTTACCGTTTGACCTTTCCATGCCTTCTCTGCCTCCAGCAAATTGCGACACCGAGGAAGTTTGCCAAATGTGCTGGTTCACGCCGATGCCCTTCTTGAACGGCACTGTTGTGTTGGATGTGTTGGTGGAGAGCAACGGCATTGGTCTCCCTGTGAAAAAGAGAAGGTGAGGGATACGTTTCTAGTTTGTAGACCCAGCAAGAACATTTTCACGTGTGCCAGTGCAGTGGTACCTCGCAAGATGAATGCCTTGCAAGACAAAAAACTCGCTAGACGAAAGGGTTTTTTGTTTTTTGAGCTGCTTCGCAAGACGATTTTCCCTATGGGCTTGCTTCGCAAGACGGAAACGTCTTGCAAGTTTGTTTCCTTTTTCTTAACACCATTAATACAGTTGCGACTTGACTTCGAGGTGCAACTCATAGAACGCGGTGTGGTAGCCTTTTTTGAGGTTTTTAAAGACTTTGGTGATTTTTGAAGCTTTTCCAAAACTTTCCCGACACCGTGCTTCGCAAGACGAAAAAAATTGCAAGACGACAAAACTCGCGGAACGAATTAATTTCGTCTTGCGAGGCACCACTGTATCTTGCTTGTGCCATATTTTTGAATGAAACCTAAAACAAAACAAAACCCAAAACTGTCAGTCTATTACAGAAAGAGAACTGGCAGCAAAGCTCTCTTGATCAGCTCAGCAGAACTAGAACCATCTTCCACCAGTGACAGTTCCACCTGGCTGTGTCTATGGGCCAAGGGGACACAGCAAGGCCTGTTCCATCCTCCTGGCTGGAGCCGACTGCCGTGTGGCTCCTCCCCTCCCAGAACTGTTTCCTGGACTGACAGTTCCATTTGGCCATTCTGTAACAATTACATGAAAGTGTTGGTAATTGAACTGGCTAGTTTTCCCCTCCCCCCTCCCCCCTTTTGTTTCAAGTCTCTCTGACAGCAAACCATTACGGTATTTTGAATGGAATTGACAGCTTTTAAGAAAAAGTATATAAATGTAGCAAAAGAAAACACATATATTCTTTTTCTCCTTATGTATAGGTTTGCCATAAATATCAATGGCTATGTGGGATTTGTTCAAAATGAGGTGAAGATCAAGATTGGAGAAAAGGTAAAATGCTGGGGTTGGTAGCGATCTCAAGTGGCCTTACAGTCTGCTAACCACTGCTACTTGCAGTCTGCAGATTTGGTTGCATTTGCCTGTGGGGGTTAAACAGAGTTTTCGGATCCCATCTTTGGTAGCAGAAAAGCATAGGAATTAGGCTGCAAAGTCTCCTTTTGAGCAAGTCCAGCTATGAAGTAAGCTGGCTTCCTCTTCCTTACCCTGCTAAACAAAGAATCGGGCAACAACTTGCAAAGTAAGTTTGAAAATTAGATTTACTTCCTTTATAATCATGCACTGGCTCCTAGTGACAGTAGCAGTAAAAACTCTGCAGTCTGCTCTTTTCATCTCTCTGCATATTCTTAGAGACTGGGGGGCGAGGCGGGGAGCTGGTTGCAGTGTGTGTGTGTGTGTGTGTGTGAGAGAGAGAGAGAGAGAGAGAGAGATTCCCTAGATTCCTCTGCAGCTTCTTGACCCCCCTCCTCTCCAGCCTCTGCTTCAGCCTCAGAGTCTGAACTGTACTCTGGAACAGACTCTTCCTGCTCACTAAACCCTGTTGCCCTCTAGCCTCCGGCACCTCCTCCCCGCAGTCTTCTTCCTCTGACCACTCATCATCGTCCCACCACCAGTCCCCTGGCTCTGAGCCTTCTTCCCCTGGGAGTAACCCGGCTGGTGCCCCCCACTGCTCCTCGGCATCCAGCCAGTCCTTGACACTCCCTGACTCTGCCCTTGTGGGTGGGGCCTGGCACGGTACCCCTGAAGTTTTACCCTTGGATTCTGTAGAAGATACCTGTTGGTCCTCAGTGGCTTTGGTGTGATAGACAGACTCTCCTCTCTGGTCCCTTCTTACCAAGCACAGCTAGATTCTTTGAAGAATGTCCTGCAACTGAAAGACCCATCGCGTCCCTTGTGGTACACTTATGGACAAGCCCCTGTGCTCATCCTTGGCGGCATTCCCCGGAGCAAGATTGTCTTCATGTCGGACTCGATGTTTTGGGATTACATTCCAATAGAGGTAAAGGGGAAATGAGCCCTCTGCAAAGCACATCTCTGACATGGCATCTCTGTGTTGGCAAGGGTGCGGTGGGGCTGGAACTCCCCCAGTGGTTCACACATGAGCTTGGTGCCGGCAAGTGAAGTTGTAGCCGTCCAACGGTGGTGGACCTTGACTTCGGCAGACCGCATGTTTTGTGCGTAGTGTGTCCCAGGTTAAGTCCCCAGCGTCTCCAGTTGAAAGCAGCTCAAGAGCTGACACCCTTAACACAGAGGATGCCCATTACAGCTAACAAAGCACAGCATTGTGGGAATTCCCACACAACTCTTAACCTGGTAGGAGCTGAGCCTGTTTCCACCCTTGTCTCTCTTTGTCTCCTTTTCTGCTACAGGTGGGCATTGACAGTTGCTGGATTGGCTCCCTCTCATGCCCACAGGGTACATTCTCCTCTGCCATTGTTGATGCCATTAGTACAGAGAGCACCCTGTTCATCCGGCAGAACCAGCTTGTCTATTACTACACGGGACATTACCCAATCTTGCATGTGAACACCTCTGGGTCTGGTACGTGAGCCTGAGAAGCCAAAAGGCACAGTTTTGTATTGGTTTTATGCCACTTTAACTGTCATGCCTTCCGTTACGGAACAGATGGAATTCTATGAGAGCTATGCTCTTCCGTTTTCTCTGGGGGCAGGGAATCCTTAGTCACGTTAACAGCTGTCCTGCCCTCAACTTGCACTGGCTGGACAAGGATAGAGTATGGACTAACCCCTGGTTGTGGCAGTGCATCTTGAAGGTGTGCCACTGTGGAGGACCCACCCCCATGTAGCACCATGGTTATGCCACTGTAACTGCATTGGCAGCGCAGTGCTGACAATGGAAGAGGCAAAACAGCACTGACCGCCAATTAGTGTCTGGGCCCAATTCAAACTCCTCTCTATCCTCTTTTCTATGCTATGCATAATTTTATACACCTCTGTCAATGACAGACCTCTGTCTGTCATATACACCTCTGTCATATACAGTACACCTCTGTCAATGAGCTTTTAGGAAATCACTAACATCATCATGCGGTATTAAAAACAGCACAGTGCTGTTAAAAGCCCTTTCCTTAAAAACAGCCAGTTTCCCCAAACCTGCCAGAATGAAACAGTATTCACCTGATGGTGGAAGGTGGCAAGGAGCTAGTCAGTCTAGCCTCTCTAGGAAGGGAGCTCCAAATTCTGAGAGGCTCTACCAAGAGGGCCCATTGTTATTGGCATCCATCTGTCTCAGGAGACAGTGGAGTGTGCCTCCAGGAGTGAATTCAAACCGCTGTATGAGCAGTGACCTCCTTGGGGCTCAAGCCTGTGTATGGAGGTCCCGGGCTGCCCAGACGACAAGATTCCCTGGGCAAGATGTTTGGCAGCAGCTTGACTGCAGGAGTTGCCGAAAGGAAGCATACAAGGCACCATCCAACCGTCTTAGGGATTCCACTCCAGATTTGTGTGGGGTTCATTCCATAGCTTTTTCTTCTCCTGAAGATATCCCACAAGGCAGTGGAAGTTGAGGATCAGTGTTTTCCTTCTCCTAGATGGGCTACCTCCCCAGGTTGGTGAGCCCCATCTGCCCCTCACTTCTCTCTACAGCATGTGCAGAAACCTCCTTTTTGACTGGTTGAGCCCACTTAATCTGCCACAGTTTGTCTGCGCATGCAGGGAAGTCCCTAACTCACTGAGGGTTTGAGACTCATTGGCTACCCTCACCTGGTTTAGCCAGCCTGTTGAAAATGTTCCCAGGGTGTGAGAAGCTGTCACAGGTTGACAGCTTCTAGGAGCCACAAGTGAGAGCTGAGTGCAGGGTGGGGACCAAAGTACCCCAGAAGGAGCACAACGTGTCCCCCACCAGAGGTACTATCCCTCTCCTAACACCCCATAATGCACCCCCTCATAACATTGTAATCTGACAAACCATCCGGCAAACAAGGCTCCTATGCCTTTGCGAGGTGCTTAGAGTAACTGATCGGGAACATCTCTCTCTGGAATGCGCTACCACAAGATGTTGTCATGGACTGTCATAAAGGGTATAGATAACTTCATGGAGGATAGCACTGTCTGTGACCACTTGTCACGATACATGAATGAGAGGTAGGATACCTTTGGATACTAGTCGCCAGGGAACAAAAGGCACAGAAGGATACTTAACTCATACTCCTTGCGGGTTTCCCAGGGGCATCTGGTTGCAGGATCCTGGGCAGGCTGGGGGCTGATCCAGCTGCCAGGCTCTTCACATGTTCTCTTCTATTTCTTTAGAGCTCTGGACACGCATATTGAACCATGTCTGCGTGAGAACCTTGAACCCAGTCTTTTTCCCAATGAATGGCTCTGAATATGTGATTGCCCTTGGTGGCGGCTGGCAGGAAGGAGAATTCTTTCTTATCACAATTAGAGGTATTTATCTTGCCCCACGTAGGACTATAGGACAGAATGGATGGGGGCTAGCTTGAGGAGGGGCATGCACTTCTGTTGTTCTGTGCAACGGGGTGTTGAGCAAGACTTGAATGGTGTGGTCTCAGCTGGATGATTGATCAGCTGTCTACCAGCTCCACCTGGTACGCAGGCTGAGACCCTACCTGCCTGTGGACTGTCTCGCCAGAGTGGTGCATGCTCTAGTTATCTCCCACTTGGACTTCAACGTGCTCTACGTGGGGCTACCTTTGAAGGTGACCTGGAAACTGCAATTAATCCAGAATGCGGCAGCTAGACTGGTGACTGGAGTGGCCACCGAGACCACATAACACCGGTTCTGAGAGATCTGCACTGGCTCCCAGTACGTTTCCGAGCACAATTCAAAGTGTTGGTGCTGACCTTTAAAGCCCTAAACGGCCTCGGTCCTGTATACCTGAAGGAGCGTCTCCACCCCCATCGTTCAGCCTGCACACTGAGGTCCAGCGCCAAGGGTCTTCTGGCGGTTCCCTCATTGCGAGAAGCAAAGCAACAGGGAACCAGGCAAAGGGCCTTCTCAGTAGTGGCGCCCGCCCTGTGGAACACCCTCCCTTCAGATGTGAAGGAAATAAGCAGCTATCCTATCTTTAAAAGACATCTGAAGGCAGCCCTGTTCAGGGAAGTTTTTAATATTTAACGCTATACTGTTTTTAACACTTGATTGGGAGCCGCCCAGAGTGACTGGGGAAACTCAGCCAGATGGGCAGGGTATAAATAATAAATTATTATTATTATTATTATTATTATTATTATTATTATTATTATTATTAGCGAGTCTAGGCTAGAGATGCTGGGTTCCAGAAAGCCGCTTCCAAATAGTAGGGAAATGTCAATTTCTGTAGGATATTGGGGGAGCTTTCAGGTTCATATTTTTAATTCTTTGTTTTTATGGACTGTCCTCAAGTTTTAAGCTACGTTTGCTGAAATGTTTGATAATTTTCAGGTATTATGGTAATTCATAATTGCCTTATTTTAATGCGTTTTAAATTATGTTATTACTGTGTGGATGACTCGGAACATTTCCTGACAAATTGAATAAAGAAAGTGGGCAGAGCATGACTCCTGGATCATAAGGAGGGTATACGTGTGCTGGCAATGGGAGGCTTTGTCCATTGGAGAGTGGGAAAGGAGAAGCAGTCCACTCATTTTAACCCTACCCATGGTTCCTTTTTCTATATAGATGGGATTGTGAAGGCTTCTGGATCCTTGAGGGAAAAGGAAGAGACAGTATGTGATTTTGTAAGGGGTACGTCCATTTTGATTTTTAAAATGTGCCTCCCACTGGGTAGCCTCCACAGTCTCGTGCCACTATGGTGAGCTTTGTAGTGAGGGAGGTAAAGCCAGAATGGGCCATATATGTCTTTGTTTCCCTGATCACAATTCAGGACCCAAAATCCAACCAAGTACAACATGGAATGAGCTGGGTTGGGGAGAGCTAATTTTCTCCGTGACTGTTATTTCTTTATAACATTTATATCCTGTCCTTCCAAAGGAATCCAAAATCAGCAAAGACAAAACAAAAACCTCTTAAGAACAATTCTAACCCAGATGCAGACCAGGAATGGTTTCTTTATTATGAATAACTATTCTGGGCATATCTTATGTATATCTTGTTTATATTGTAAACCACCCTGCGATCCTCAGATGAAAGGTGGTATAAATAATGGGGGGGGGGGAATAACTGTATGCACTTCTGACAATTATTATTTCATAGAATCATAGAATTGTAGCATTGGAAGGGACTCCAAGGGTCATCTAGTTAAACCCTTCTATGCAGGTAACTAAAGTATCCATAAGAGATGGCCCTTCAGCCTCTGCTTCAAAAACCTCCTTGGAAGGAGAGTGCACCACCTCCCAAGGGAGTCCTTTCCACTGTTGAACAGCTCTTACCATCAGAAAGTTCATCCTGATGTTTAATCAGAATCTCCTTTCTTGTAACTTGCACCCACTGATTTAGTTCCATTACTATGGAGCAGGAGAAAACAAGCTTGCTCCATCTTCCGTGTGACAGTCTTTTAAATAATTGATTTTGGGTCTGGTCAGTCAACTACCTACAAATCCAGCTAACAGTTGCGTTCTCTGCAAGGACAGCATGTGGGGCTTTGTCAAAAGCCTTACTGAAATCAAGATACGCTACATCCACAGCATTCCCCTGATCCACCAAGCTTGTAAAAGGTAAAGGTAAAGGTACCCCTGCCCGTACGGGCCAGTCTTGCCAGACTCTGGGGTTGTGCGCCCATCTCACTCTATAGGCCGGGGGCCAGCGCTGTCCGGAGACACTTCCGGGTCACGTGGCCAGCGTGACATCGCTGCTCTGGCGAGCCAGAGCTGCGCACGGAAACACCGTTTACCTTCCCGCTAGTAAGCAGTCCCTATTTATCTACTTGCACCCGGGGGTGCTTTCGAACTGCTAGGTTGGCAGGCGCTGGGACCGAGCAACGGGAGCGCACCCCGCCGCGGGGATTCGAACCGCCGACCTTTCGATCGGCAAGCCCTAGGCGCTGAGGCTTTTACCCACAGCGTCACCCGCGTCCCTTTACCAAGCTTGTAACTCTGTCAAAAAAAGAAATGAGATTCGTCTGGCGTGACTTGTCTTTGAGAAAGCCACGCTGGGTCTCAATAATCAAAGCGTCCTTTCCCAAGTGCTCACAAACCAACTGTTTAATCTTCTGTTCTAGGACCTTTCCTGGTCTGTTCAAAGACCTTTCCTGCTAACGACATCAAGCTGACTGGTCAGGGATGACCTGGGTCTTCTTTTGAATTTTTGAAGATGGGAACAGCATTTGCCCGCCACCAGTCTGCAGGGATTTAGCATTCATTTCCTCTTCCCAGGAAATCCTGGGAATTGTAGTTCCTTGGGAACACCACTAAAGATTTCACCCAGTGTACTTAAATAGCTCCACTAAAGGATGATTCCCAGAGTTCTTTGGAAGATGACATTTAAGCTGGTATAAAACTCAACATATGGGTAAACAGAGACATGGCATAATAGTAGGAGCAATGTGGTCTGTTCAGAGTGGCCAGCAGGAAGATGTGTTCATGCCACAAATGCAAAACCTACAGTGACATCTCTTTAAATAATGCAATTTTCCCATTGCCCCAATCTTCTTCTCCCTTCTAGCTTCGGCATGCTCCATCAAATGGGCCACTTACTCCTTGGCTGATAACCGGATATATTTGCTGGTGCATGAGACGGGAACAGACAAACACACCATTGTGGTATACTTACTAGGTTAGACTGGCTCTCTTAAGCGTTATTCGTATTGTTTATTGTACTTGAAATTCAACTTGTTGGTGGTGTTAAAAAAATCAAAATCAAATCTATTCTGGCAGGAACCTGTCTAACAATCATGACACAAAAAGAGAAAGGGACAGATAAATAAAGAGTAAAATGAGCAAATTCAGGTGCACTGAAGTTACCCCGCCACATGCTAGAAGTGCCAAAATGTGATTTGGGGGCACAGGGGAACTGAAGGAAAATAAAATATCATTTGGAAAAGATGTTGAAATACTGAGACCCTTTCCACTGCGTTATTGTCCTACTATATTGTCTGAAAGACATTATAAGGAACGAGTGTGTAGAAATGGTTTCCTGTTCATTAGTTGCAGCCAGAGGTTTATGCAGTGGTACCTCGGTTTTCAAGGTCTCGGAAGTCAAACGTTTAGGCTTTTGAACGCCCAAAACCCGGAAATAACTGCTTCGGTTTTTGAACGCTTTTTGGAAGCCAAAATTGTTCTGGAAATGCATGCTTTGGTTTTTGAACGTTTCGGAACCGAGGTTCCACTGTACATGGGAAAATGGAAAGTGGCAAATGTACCATCAAGTAAAGATTGGTATGATAAATTAAAGAGCTAGGCTTTTCATGGCTAAATAAACCTACTTTATTAGATTTAGAGAACAAAATCAAAGGCAGGATATCCGCAGGCAAAAATGGATTAATTTTATCGATCATGAGTTGTTATCAAATGTATGGATTCACTGTATTCTGATAGAAGGAAGCATATATTAGTCCAAGTCAATTGCTGTTGTACTCCATAGAAAATTCAGTTACAAGCGTAATTTCAGTCCAACTAATTGTAATTACTGGTATACCATCTATTGCATCCTTTTCATTTCCCCCAAGCTTATGCATGAATGGAATAAAGTAAATAAGTAGGCAATTTTAACATTTGGATGTTTTCTCTGCTCACTTTGCAGATGTAAAGCATTTTGAATTTATTTATCATATCCCTGAAAAAGTTCCCAAGGGTAAGTTAGGCTGCAGCATTTGAGACAAGGCAGAATCTGCTGCTACTTGCACAAGACAACACTTGTGTACTCTGTGTTAAGCCACAAAAATTAAGACCCGGGCTCCAAACTTGCTAGCGGAATTTGCAGCTTCTACTTCTCCCTTTATTGTGCATTCAAAGGTATGGGGGCGGGGATGGCAACGAAACCCTTGACCCTTCTGATTGCAAGGACAGGAGGATAGTTAAATGTCAGACAAGTTGGAAGGGGCGTTGAGTATGTATTAATCCTGGAACTCTTTGCCAAAACCCCAAGTTCTGAACCGAAGGGAATTCATAATGAGAGCAAGTTATGCAGATATGTGGAGTGGATTCATGGGGCGTTTTTACATTGCTTTGTCATGGTTCCTCACAAAGCAGCGCATACCGTATGTTCCGCTCTATAGGACGCACCTAGTTGGGGGTGGGGGGGAGGAAACAAACAAACAAACAAAAATCTGAATCCCAGAAGCCAGAACAGCAAGAGGGATCTGGCTTCTGGATAGCCTCTTGCTGTTCTAGCTTCTGGGATAGCCGCTGGGATATCTGGTCTGGCTTTGCACGAAGCCTCCACAGGGCACGGGGAGCCTTCATCCCCGTGCCCTGCGGAGCCTTCGCAGGGCCATCCAAAAGCCAGAATAGCTAGAGGGAGCACTGTGCAGCGCTCCCTCTAGCTGGTCTAGCTTTGCGCGAAGCCTCTGCAGGGCACAGGGAGCCTTCATCCCCGTGTCCTGCGGAGGCTTCTGGAACAGCCCGCGAAGCCTCCGGAGGGCAGCGGGATGAAGGCACCCCGCTGCCCCGCGGAGGCTTTGCGCCGCTAACCCCGAAGCTAGAACAGTGAGACGGAGCGCCGCGCAGCGGCGCTCCGTCTGGCTGTTCTGGCTTTGGGGACAGCCTTTGAAGCCTCCGCAGGCACCCTGCTGTCCTGCGGAGGCTTTCCGCAGCTAACCCCAAAGCCTTTGGAGCGCAGCGCGAGTTCCTGCTGCGCTCCAAAGGCTTCAGGGATAGCCGCCTGAAGCCTTTGGAGCACAGCGGGACCTCGCGCTGCGCTCCAAAGGCTTTGGGTTCCTTTCGCTGAAGCCAGGAGAGCGAGAGGGGTCGGTGCGCACCGACCCCTTTCGCTCTCCAGGCTTCAGCGAAAGCAACGCATAGCCTCTGGAGCGCGGAGGGAGTGCTCCCTCTGCACTTCGGAGGCTTCGCGTTGCTTGCACTCGCTCCATAGGACGCCTGCACTCGCTCCATAGGACGCACACACGTTTCCCCTTAATTTTTCGAGGGGAAAAAGTGCGTCCTATAGAGCGAAAAATACGAGGGTCATCAGAATTCCCTGCTTAAGGGACAAGTCCCTTGTGTCATTAACGTGTACCTGTTTCCCCCTTTAAATATCAGCCACAGGAGAGGGGCAGGGTGAGGGCCAGGACTCTTTCACTCAGGGCGGTTCCCTCCCCTGGTTTCCCATATGTCAGTAGTGGGGAACCCCTGGTTCTCCAGATGTTGTTGGCCGGCCCATCAAGCACGGCCAATGGCTAGGGATGGTAGGTGAGCAGCACCTGGAGGATCAAAGATGGAGGTTGTCCAGCAACAGCTGTCAGACCACAGCTTCCTCAACCCTGCCGTATGCCACGTTATCACTATATTATTATATTATCCCTCATCTCTAGAGAACTGACCCAGGAAAAGGCAGTCCATTGAAATCTATCTCTCAGAGAAGCAAAGAATGCAAAACTGTGCAGTTTGCTCCTGTTTCAAAAAGTCAAGCTGAATCTTCAAATATGGAGTGGGAATAGCTGTGGGAAAGAGAGATGGTTTCCACCGCTGCATCCTTTTTTCTAGTTACTCTCATAACTGCTATCACCCCCATTTAGAACATCCATTGTAGTCAACTTCTCTTCTTTTTTCTGTTGCAGCCTCTGATAAAGGGTTTGTGTTGTTGCTAGGACTGGAGCATTACACAAACACAACCCTTATACCAAGAGGTTTGGCTTTGAACCCCTTCAGTAATATATTTTACATCTGGGGGAATGCTATCTTGCAAAGGTAAGATTCCCTGCGAAAAGCCTGCTGGTGTGAATATGGTTCCAGACACCTTTCTGTTTATATTACTTTCATCTTTAGGAAATACTGCATCTAAAGGCGACCAGAAATTCCAAAGAGATTGGAGTAAATTTATTGAGGATTTGAAAGATTATTGCAAAAATGTGAAGACACTAGCAGGACTGAAATAAATCTTGTAACGTAATGAAGGACAGAAACCGGCAGTTGAAATGCGCATACAATTTAGTAGAAATGGGAAAGCCAGTTGAAGGGAAGGAGGGAAGTCACGTGTTCGGTGGAGCAAAAGTATTTGATATGTATTTGAAAGGTTGTTATATTCTGTGTTTTTGAAAAAACAAAAACAAAAAAGTATGTCAAAAAAAGAGAAAATACTGAATCTAGTGCCCAGAAATCTAAATCTGCACCCTAGTAGCAATGGACTTTCCTACGATGTCGACCATAATTTTTATACTCTCTTGGCTTATCTTCAGTTTTCTCACAGTGCTGTTTCTATAAAGCTTGGAAAAGACCAAAAACAACAGTATTGTGGCACCTTAAAAACTAACCATTTTATTATGGTATAAGACAGGATCTGCCAAACTGATCCTCATTCCACCAGTGGTCCTCAAGCATCATTCAGTGGTCTGTGGTGTGTCTGTGGATTTGTGGTTGAAGACGGGAGACAGCTCATCCATTGCATTAATATTCATATAGATTTTATTTGTATTTTTTGTATTTTTATTTCTTATATTGCATTACAATTTGAATTCTATGGTATTCCTATTGTAATGCAATACACTACAACATATAAGAAATAAAAGAACCCATAGAAATTATGCAGCTTCTAGCTCGGTGTATTACAAAACGGTAGCACTAGGAGAAAATGATATTAAAGGCTCTGCTAGGATCTGCAAATGTTTTCAAGTGGTTGGGGGAGGGGGAGATGTTGGGGAACTTGGCATAAAGTTTTGTGGATCACAACCCACTTCATGAATGCATGAAGTGTACTGGTAGCAACCGTTTTGCACGGAAGTTGCGTTTCTAACTGCTGCGTGCAGAAGTCCATCTTGAATCCATTCGCCCCCTTTTCCAACCACTTCCGGATTGCAGCAATTTTCGCTTGTTAATTAGGTGCGTGTAAAATGGTTGTTGCCTCTGTTATAAGAAAAAACCTTCTCCTTTTCCCTTATGGGGTACCCAAGAGCCCGTATAGAGTCCTTATGTAGGTTCTCTATCGGTAGGAGAAAATAACAGAGGCCAGCCAGAGAATATTGAGAAACAAAGCAGCTAGTAAGCCTGGTCTTTATTAAACTGTTATAACAGGGTCCTCACTTACCACATGCAGGAGGGAGGGGGAACCCAGAACATTGGAGTGCAAGCTCTTATATAGACTTTTGAAATTGCCCACCCTGGAGCCCAAGACCACCCCCCTGAAACATCATACATACATCACAGAAGGAGGCGGTCAACAGCAGAAATCCTGTTTGCCAGGGTACCTGATAATGGTCACCTGAATCCACCCTATTCATACACAGATTCAGGACTTTTTTTTCCTGTACGGGACTTGACATCTTTCCGCTGGGCCTGCAAGACAGAGCTGTTCCACCAGGCCTTTGGTCAGGGTGCAGCCTGACTCCCTCCTTTGGCAATCTCTACAGAACTTTAGCTTAATGGTTGCCATCAATTTGATTTTAATTAATTTTTATAATGAAATGTTTTTAGAATGTTGTACTATTTTATTGTTGTTAGCCGCCCTGAGCCCGGCTTCAGCTGGGGAGGGCAGGATATATATATAAAAAATTGTTGTTGTTGTTGTTGTTATTATTATTATTATTATTATTATTACTGTTTCAGACATGTGGTTTATATATTGATGTATGTATTTGCCTGGTCCATTTGTGAACATTTATTTTATATCTTAGACCAGGGGTCAGCAACCTTTTTCAGCCTTGGGCCAGTCCACCGTCCCTCAGACCATGTGGTGGGCTGGACTGTATTTTGGCGGGGTGGGGGTGGGGAGGGGATGAACGAATTCCTATGTCCCCAAATAACCCAGAGATGCATTTTAAATAAAAGCATACATTCTACTCATGTAAGAACACCAGGCAGGCCCCACAAATAACCCAGAGATGCATTTTAAATCAAAGGACACATTCTACTCACGTAAAAACACACTGATTTCCAGACCGTCCGTGGGCCGGATTCAGAAGGCGATTGGGCCGCATCTGGCTCACGGGCCTTAGGTTGCCTACCCCTATCTTAGACCTTACACTTCTCATAACATTTCTAATACCAATTACTGCCCTAGATTGCTGCTTAGAATCACTTGTTAGAAGGGTTGACTTATTGCCTCGTTTCAGTTTTGAGCCTAGCGCAGGGTTGACCCTGACAACCGCCTCCAATATTGACGCTATTAAGGGAGGTTGTATGAAACACTCTTCAATAGATAAGCCAGACTGTCTCCGAGGGCTCTTCCACCCTTCGCTTTCGCTTGTGCGGTGCCTGGAAAGCATAGGTCTGAGCAGTTTCCCGCTTGCTCCATTCCTTTCGAAGGGAAAACTTTAGTGATAGATCAGAGCAAATGTGAATCTGGAGAAAACTCAAAACTGCCATTTGCTCCGACAGAGAAGTAAAGCAGCACGAAATGCAGATAAGCCCTAAGTCACAGTGGGCCAACTTTGGCAAGACACCAGATGCCAACTTGAGAAGTGTCCTACCAGTCATAATTAGGCCGGTGGACTGGATTGTAAGGCTAACAGCTGCTCCCGTGTTTGACTTGATACAGTAATGGAAGTAGTAGTAGTAATAATAATAATAATAATAATAATAATAATTTATTATTTATACCCCGCCCATCTGGCTGGGCCTCCCCAGCCACTCTGGGCGGCTTCCATAGAAACCAAAAATACAGTAAAATATCACACGTTAAAAACTTCCCTGAACAGGGCTGCCTTAAGATGTCTTCTGAATGTCAGGTAGTTGTTTATCACTTTGACATCTGCTGGAAGGGCGTTCCACAGGGCGGGTGCCACTACCGAGAAGGCCCTCTGCCTGGTTCCCTGTAGCTTTGCTTCTCGCAATGAGGGAACCGCCAGAAGGCCCTTGGCGCTGGACCTCAGCGTCCAGGCAGAATGATGGGGGTGGAGACGCTCCTTCAGGTATACTGGGCCGAGGCCGTTTAGGGCTTTAAAGGTCAGCACCAACACTTTGAATTGTGCTCGGAAACGTACTGGGAGCCAATGTAGGTCTTTCAAGACCGGTGTTATATGGTCTCGGCGGCCGCCCCCAGTCACCAGTCTAGCTGCCGCATTCTGGATTAGTTGTAGTTTCCGGATCACCTTCAAAGGTAGCCTCACGTAGAGCACGTTGCAGTAGTCCAAGCGGGAGATAACCAGAGCATGCACCACTCTGGCGAGACAGCCTGCAGGCAGATAGGGTCTCAGCCTACGTACCAGATGGAGCTGGGAGACAGCTGCCCTGGACACAGATTTGACCTGTGCCTCCATGGACAGCTGTGAGTCCAAAATGACTCCCAGGCTGCGCACCTGGTCCTTCAGGGGCACAGCTACCCCATTCAGGACCAGGGAATCCTCCACACCTGCCCGCCTCCTGTCCCCCTAAAACAGTACTTCTGTCTTGTCAGGATTCAACCTCAATCTGTTAGCCGCCATCCACCCTCCAACCGCCTCCAGACACTCACACAGGACCTTCACCGCCCTCACTGGTTCTGATTTAATAGAGAGGTAGTGTTCACAAGGTGGGCAAAATAATATGTTGTGACTCCTATTTAAATGCAGACATTTGTTTTGGCTCCAACCAAAATGTTGTAGGAGGTGGGGATTTAAAACAAAGATCTCTTCTCGTTTTCTTTACAGCAATGACAAGCAGAGTTATATATATCTCTCCAGCTTCCCAGATGATTCCCCCATCAAATATTTCGTTCAGTCGTTTACTGGGGAAATTGCCTTTGTGACTGACCGAGAGGAGGTATGTCTGCTTATCTTTCTCATGGATCCAGGGGCTGGCTGTTCTAGAGCAGACATGTCAACCAGGTCAATCGTGATCTACTTGTCGATAGTGAGGTGTCCCTGGTTCATCCTGGTTGATCTTGGGATCCCCTGATTGTTCTCCAAAGAAAGAAAGAAAAGCTCAGCAACGCTTGCTCTCTAAAAAATCTCAAAAACTCTGGTCAATCTTCTATTATTTTTTAAAAAAAGATATTTATTAAGATTTTCAAAGTATTACAAAAAAAATAAAATAAATAAATAAATAAATAATAGTTAAAAACAATTCCATCTTTCCATCACTTATCTTTCATTTGCTTGTTTCCCGGACCTCCTCACACCTCCCTTTTTTGTATTCCAATTCAGTTTGTTAGTTCAGCAAATCCTTTCCCTCTTTGTTTATCCTAGTCTTTAATCTTAAAATATAGTAACATTAAATTTTTACCTATTAATAATCCATTTTTTCATATTCCTTACAGCATTATAGCTAAAAACCACTTAACTTCTTATCCAACATCATTCTAACATTCATTAATTTTACAATATTTCTGTAAATAGTCTTTAAATTTCTTCCAATCTTCTTCCACCGACTCCAAAAACTCTGGTTACAGATAGGTAGCCGTGTTGGTCTGCCATAGTCAAAACAAAAAAAATTCCTTCCAGTAGCACCTTAAAGACCAACTAAGTTAGTTCTTGGTATGAGCTTTTCTGTGTATCTGAAGAAGTGTGCATGCACACGAAAGCTCATACCAAGAACTAACTTAGTTGGTCTTTAAGGTGCTACTGGAAGGAATTTTTTTTGTTTTGAATATTTCTGTAAATAGTCTTTAAATTTCTTCCAATCTTCTTCCACCGACTCCAAAAACTGGTCAATATTCTAATGACAATGGGTAAATCACTGCCAGTTCTTTTATACTGTGAGTAGATCGCAGTCTCTTGGGAGTTGGACATGTCTATTCTAGAGGAACAGGGCTTAATATTGCTGAGGAACGTATGATTTCTTTCTTTTTCATAACCTTTATTTTGAAATGCAAAACAATACAAACAGGACAAAAGGCATCGGCCAACAGGTACAAAGGTAAAGGTAAAGGTACCCCTGCCGGTACGGGCCAGTCTTGACAGACTCTAGGGTTGTGCGCTCATCTCACTCTAGAGGCCGAGAGCCAGCGCTGTCCAAAGACACTTCCGGGTCACGTGGCCAGCGTGACATCGCTGCTCTGGCGAGCCAGCACCAGTGCAGCACACGGAAACCCCGTTTACCTTCCCGCTATAAAGCGGTACCTGTTTATCTACTTGCACTTCTAAGGGTGCTTTCGAACTGCTAGGTGGGCAGGCGCTGGGACCGAGCAACGGGAGCGCACCCCACTGCGGGGATTCGAACCGCCGACCATGCAATCGGCAAGTCCTAGTCTCTGAGGTTTTACCCACAGTGCCACCCGCGTCCCAAAAGGGACAAAACAGTTTAGTTAAACTATTTGTAGCCTTTCTGTCCTTGTGGGATTCTCAGGGTGGCTAACAAATAACACACACAGACACAGCAAACTAATGAAATTATAGCAGAACAGCATGTGGCAGAAATAAAGGATATTTTAGGAATTTATGTTAGAGCCATTATATAAACCAAAGATTTCATAGCTTGTAGTGTATAATCTAGCCCTATCCATGTTTATTCAGAAGGAAAGCCCAATGATTCCAACAGGATTTTTTTCAGGTGTTGTGTTCCCCACCCATCTGGCTGGGTTGCCCCAGCCACATTAAATAACTACCCTACACAGGGCTGCCTTCAAATGTCTTGCAAAGGTTGTAGTGTTACTTATCTCCTTGGCTCAGGGGTCGGATAACTATACCCTCCAACATTTTTCCGATGAAAATAAGGACATGTTAATGCAAGTGAGATTGCTAGTCTCTTAATCATTCTGCTACATTATCAACCCAGCTGTGTGTGTTTGTGTGTGTACACACACACACACACACACACACACAGCACTACATCGCTTGAGCATTACTTTCCCTCCTCTGTCTAGATTTGGGTTTCCAAAGAACTTGGCACAGAGATTAAAAAGGTATATCCATCAGAAGCCTGGGATGTGTTCAATTATTTGCAGGTGATGAGAGGCTCACCACATTACAGCTTGACCGTGAAACATTCCATACTCACCATTTTCTTTGTTGATGGACAGTTGAAAGAGGTGAGTGCATTAGGCTGTGTTTGCCTTGACGGGTAATCCGGGAGGTAGCTGGTTTGAAAAGGGAGCCATGTTACCACTCAAGGCATGTGTGGTGGTGTGGAGGCGTTTTCTTGAATCCGGAGTCACCAGTGCTATTTTACTAGAAAAAGAATGCCAGAACTCTCTGTGAATGGCTCCCTTGTTCTCTTATACAGTGGTACCTCGGGTTAAGTACCGTATTTTTTGCTCTATAGGATGCACCCGACCATAGGACGCACCTGGTTTTAGTGGGGGAGAAAAAGAAATAAAAAAAAATCTCCCCCTCTCTGCTCAGCGCCCCTTCAGCGAAGCGGCAGGAGAAACGGAGCCCCTTCCATTTCTCCTCCCGCTTCGCTGAAGGGGCGCTGCGCAGCTCTTCCTCTCTGCTGAAGCCAGATTCTGATCTGCTCCAGAATCTTCCCTGGTATTGATGTCAGACTGACTGGGCGATAATTATTTGGGTCCTCTCTTTCCCCCTTTTTGAAAATAGGGACAACATTTGCCCTCCTCCAGTCTGCCGGGACTTCGCCTGTTCTCCAGGAATTCTCAAAGATGACTGCCAGTGGTTCTGAGATCACATCTGCCAGTTCTTTTAATACTCTTGGATGCAGTTCATCTGGCCCTGGAGACTTGAATACATCTAAACTAGCCAAGTATTCTTGTACTATCTCCTTAGTTATTCTGGGCTAAGGGTTAGCAGAGTCTGTAACCTGAAGCATATGTAACCTGAAGTGTATGTAACCCGAGGTACCACTGTAATGACAATGGCACCCTTGGACAGGTGCCAGAACTGATTTCCAGCTGAAAAAAAGCCCTGGATGTCACTGCTGTTTATTATTGAATAAATAATAATAGCTGGCTGAGGCCGAGGCAAGGCCTTGGTGAGATTTAATTAGGGGGCACTGGTGGGAGTGCTGATGCCGTCCCCATGAACCCCCAGCCTTGCCATTGCCCCAGCTCCAAATAAATAGGAGACATCAGATCAACAGCCGTTGTCAAGAGAGCAGCTACACCCAACTCACCACTGCCGCTCACATCCTGATCTGAAACATTTGGAATTGAAAGTAACACTGGGATGTACAGTCTCGCTCT
Organism: Podarcis muralis; assembly: GCF_964188315.1. Classification (NCBI taxonomy): domain Eukaryota; kingdom Metazoa; phylum Chordata; class Lepidosauria; order Squamata; family Lacertidae; genus Podarcis; species Podarcis muralis. The sequence goes on from NC_135661.1 coordinate 86,174,952, forward strand.
TGCTCCCATTGCTGTGTTGCTTGGATTCTCATCACATTTGCAAGACAAAGAGCTGGCCAGCTGCTCAGGTTGGTGGCAAGGTTTTCTTAGCAGCAGCAGAGCTGCTAGGGCGGTTAGGGACCAAAGGTGGACAAACTACCCCAGAAGGAGCATCATGTGTCCCCCACCAGAGGTACGACCCCTCCCCTAACACTCCATACACGTACATCCCATTACATTATTGACGTGCATCCCATTATGTAACAAAACACTAGAGGTGATAAATTTAAAACGTGTTTTGTCTACCTGATTCCTCTAAATCTGTTAACCCGGGCTTCTTTTATTTCAGCTGGTTTATTTGGCGGATACTGCAGACAATGGAAGATTAGTCAGAAGGGAATTCCCTCTGAGTCACGTCCTTACCTATGACCTGTTGATAACAACCCCTAACAAAGAGATGAGACACAAGTGAGTGGAACACACAAAGTGTGGTGTCATCACGTTTGAACTTTTCTCAAACATCTGGCAGGGCAGAAGTAGTTTTGCAAAGGCTCTTCAAAGTCTCAGGCCTACTGTCTCATTCATTTGCAAGGTACCTGGGATCCATTTCCTCTTTCAAATCTTTTTTCTATCCTCTCTCTGCAGTGTTTGCAACAGCAGACTATGGATGATGGGGGCTCTTCACCTTAGATTAGAGGCCTTGCTCAGGTCTCCAGTGCTTCTCCTCAACCAGGGGAAATAACTGGTTGCAGGAGCAGCTAGCAGTGAGGGGTATCATCTCACACCTGACCTCCAGTCAGCTGCAGCACTGTACTTTTCTGGGAAGGGGTCTTCTGGGAATCTTGGCAAAACTTCTGCTTTCAGCCATGTTAGCTAAGACGATCAACTTTTATTTCACTGTAATTTGTAGGGACGTGGGTGGCGCTGTGGGTAAAACCTCAGTGCCTAGGACTTGCCGATCGTATGGTCGGTGGTTCGAATCCCCGCGGCGGGGTGAGCTCCCGTCGTTCGGTCCCAGCTCCTGCCCACCTAGCAGTTCGAAACACGACTGGCCTGTACGGGCAGGGGTACCTTTACCTTTACCTTGTAAGTATTTTTCTGCACACTACTTTGCTGTATTTGCTGCCTGCATTGAAATGTAAGTAAACCTTTTTCATTTATGTTACTCAAAATGTGTAGTTCATTCTCTGCTATGGGGATGAAGAGGGTAAGGTCAGCAGACCACATAAGAAAGAGCTAGAAAGATAGAACTACCTAACTCACAGGCTTTAATAAGCTGCAAAATTATAAGTGTTCTTATTCTGCTAAAAAGCCTTCACTTTTTTTATTTCTCACAGAAACATGGGATAGGAGGTTTAGATCTAAATCTATGGATTTAATCCTTAATTCATCTCCCACAGTATTATGCCCTGAAATTTTTGGAAAGAGGAGAGAGGCTATAGGGCTTGGGGGTTGTGTTTAGAATGTGCTTTTTGTATGGGAATTTGCAGTCAAAATAACTTTGTTTGTTTTGGTGAATATAAGGATATGAAGGGGTTAAGACTCACAGAGTTCCTGATGACAAGAGAAGGCAGTGACATCACTTCCTTTGAGTTCTCTGGTGTGATAAAGGCAAAAGGGTTTAATCTTTTCTACTTTCCCCTGCTTCAGAACTCAGCCCACCATGCTTCTGAGGCAGACCTCTGTTTGGTCTCTGCTTCTTTTTGAATTAAAATATGTATTTTGTAGGGATGCAGGTGGCGCTGTGGGTTAAACCACAGAGCCTAGGACTTGCCGATCAGAAAGTTGGCAGTTCGAATCCCCGTGACAGGGTGAGCTCCCGTTTCTCAGTCCCTGCTCCTGCCAACCTAGCAGTTCAAAAGCACGTCAAAGTGCAAGTAGATAAATAGGTGCCGCTCCAGCGGGAAGGTAAACGGCGTTTCCGTGAGCTGCTCTGGTTCGCCAGAAGCGGCTTAATCATGCTGGCCACATGACCCGGAAGCTGTACCCCGGCTCCCTTGGCTAGTAAAGCGAGATGAGCACCGCAACCCCAGAGTCGGCCACGAGTGGACCTAATGGTCAGCGGTCCCTTTACCTTTACCTTTATGTATTTTGTAATCTAGAAGTAGAATTTGCCTGCCTTGTTTTCATCACTGTTAACTGCTGGAATCAGGTGCAAGACCTTATGTAATTAACCACTATTTCATAATCTGCAGCCTGTTGCGTGATTCTTTTAATTAAGAGGGAAAGGGAGAAAATCCAGCCTAAATAAAATTGCAACAAGGCTACACAGCCTAGTCCCAGATTTTCCACTTTAATGCTGCAAGGGATGGTGTTTTAAGCTCTCCTAACATTTGAACTTTCTACTCACACCGCTATAAACTCCATCCAACTGTTTGTTCTTAGTGAATTAGACTACATCAGATTCGCCCACCTTTGCCCATTCGCTGTTGTGCGCTATGTGAACCTACCTCAGCCACAGGAATTCACCCGGATGGAACATTATTTTGCTATGCCTCCTGAGATCATGGAAAAAACTGGCTTTCATGATGAGAAGTCGCTGATTGTGTACCAGGGACTCGTCTACCAGCTGCTCCAGTTGCACTCATCTTACCACAGAGTGAGGAGACCTTTTGTTTATTTGTGTTTCTCTTTTGAGGGGCTGAAAAGTCGCTGGCCTCAGAACCACCACAAGACACAGGCTTTAGCTTCTGTCTGGCAGCAAAGTCCTCAAAGCTAAGTCCCACCCCACCCCCAATCCAAAACAGCTGTTGAAACTAACAACGATAAACCAGCAAAAAGAAAATTGTGTAAAGGCCTTTATTTTTTAAAAACCAGCTGCCTAAAACAACCAAGTGATTGCATTCTTCATGGCAAAGCATTCTGCTGTTTGCGCCACAAAGGCACATGTTGCTTATGCAAATTAAAGTCAGCAAAATAAGGGTCGCTATCCCTTGGACTTGGGACGCGGGTGGCGCTGTGGGTAAAACCTCAGCACCTAGGGCTTGCCGATCGCATGGTCGGCGGTTCGAATCCCCGCGGCGGGGTGCGCTCCCGTTGCTCAGTCCCAGCGCCTGCCAACCTAGCAGTTCGAAAGCACCCCCGGGTGCAAGTAGATAAATAGGGACCGCTTACTAGCGGGAAGGTAAACGGCGTTCCGTGTGCGGATCTGGCTCGCCAGATGCAGCTTGTCACGCTGGCCACGTGACCCGAAAGTGTCTCCGGACAGCGCTGGCCCCCGGCCTCTTGAGTGAGATGGGCGCACAACCCCAGAGTCTGGCAAGACTGGCTCGTACGGGCAGGGGTACCTTTACCTTTACCTTTATCCCTTAGACTTACTATTTAAACACAGGCCTCAGCCAGTGGAACCCCTGATCCAGCATCTATTTCTGGGCACTCAAGCTCAATTGTAACATTCCTGAAGAGCAGGGGTCGGTACGGTTTACCTCGCCTGGGCCGGTTCACTCCAGCAGAGATCCCTCTGTGGGCTGGATTGCGTGTGTGTGTGAGCACACGTGCCTGCAATTTCCGGTGTCTGCGCAGGCGCAATTTCTGGCCCTACAGAAGCAAGTCCCCATGCCACGCTGCGCCGGTTTAGCACAGCACGCAGGGACTCGCCGATTGGGAGGCTTGTGGGCCGGTTAAACGACCCCTGTGGGCCGCTTGTGGCCCATGGGCCTTAGGCTGCCTACTCCTGCTGGAGAGCATCCCAGGATGTTTTGGAGAATGCTGTCTGACATCATAGATGGAGAGCCAATGTAGTAGGGCCCCCCCCCTTCTGACCCTGTCGGCCTCTCTGAAGCCCTGGCTCAACTGGAGTTATAGATCCTCCATGTAGGGAATGTGATAGGAATTTTGAGGTCTTAGATATATGGTAATGTAAGGGAAAAGGGCAATTTTTGTTTACAACAGGAAGCAGCTGGAATCTGAAGCCCCCCTGCTGCTCTGATTTTCCCTTCACCTCCTCGAAATTGGGATAAAAATTTAACTACACATTTGAGCACCTCTAAACTTCTCCCTCTCTTTTCTTGCTAATGGAAGGAAAAACATTTGAAAGCTTTTAAAAATGCTTTCTGCAAAGGTCCCTACTGTTTGCTTTAGTTCAACAGTGTTGGATGAGGCAGCTAAATGACCTTTGGATTTCCTCCCCCCCCCCCCCGCTTTGGTTACATCCTTCTTGTCCAAGTGAGAGATGCTTCACTCATCATCATAAGCATATAAGAATCTTCTGTCTCCACTGTCTCCTTAAATAGCGCAGCAGGCATCCCACTTCCAGTAGTCAGAGGGAAGGCCTATGTAAAGTTCTAGCCTCCTATAACTCTAGAATGTTCCAATCTAATAAGAGCATGAAGGGGTTAAACCATAGGCTAAGCCTGGAGAAGAAATGAATGACTAAGCCTTTGGTATCTTTCATTCCCCATGTGGACTTCAGTATGTAAGGAGCTCTGAACTGGTCACTCCAGCCTCATGACTTTAACCAGCATCCTTTGTTTCATAATAGTAATTAATAATAATCGTAGTAGTAGTAGTAATACTAATTTCCCCTCTCTATCAATAGTTTAGAAACTTTTACCTTCTGTAAATAGACAGTGTTTTAAATGCCTGTGCATATTTTCTGACCGCTGTATGGAAAAGCACATGAATCTGACCTTTGAATTTTGTAAGTAAACCTTTTTATGACTTGCCAAACATGTGGTCTGGCTCTGTGCCAGGGAAGTGGGACAGATGGAAAGAGCTTCTAGAAGGGGACATTTTGGGACTCAAAAGGGCACATTTTAAAGGTTTCACAGACTATATTTCTCTCTGGCATGTTTTTGTGATGTTAAATCTCTGCTGGGCTTCTCCCACCATACTAGGGTCTTGGCTTCCAGGATTCCAACATGCCAGCTTACTATCTCTCATGCCACCGTCTGTCTTTCTTCAAGCCCTTCCTCTTAGGAGCTGCCACCACCTGCCACTTCATCCACCCAGATCGGTTGCCATGACCTCTGCTTTGGTGGACCATAGCAGGGAGGTTTCTATGCTGTCCCACACTAAATAAAATTGTATATTATTTCTGCATTTCTAAACAGGTTTTGCTGCTAATTTAGTGATAGTTTTTGTGCGCCTGTCTGTCTTCAAACTCACCCTTACCAATTCTTTTTTTCTCCCTAGGCTTATGCTGACCCAGTCCATGACCCCACATGGAGATGGTGGAAGAACAAGAAAGAGGATGCGGTAAGAACAAACATTTTGAAAAGCATTCCTTAGAAACAACTGCCCTCACCACTCCATGATTAACATTAACCTGGTCTTAAACTTTCTTTTTTAAGTAAAAAAACCAAAATAAAGTGATTTTGATATTCAAGGAGAGAGAGGAATACTGTTGTGTTTCCTGAAGACACCATTTTTTTTTTTGACTGCTTGCTAAGGGATTTGACAGTCAGTTGATGTGTGATAGACACACATGCAATATGAATCGTTTAGTAAAGAAACAGTCATAATTTTGATGTATGAGTGTTTCCTTTTCCTAACCAACACGCTTCACCTTTAACTGCTGCAACACCCAAGTTTGCACCTGGGCTTTGCCCCTATCTTCACTGTATGCCTTACCTTAGGCAAGCCAATACTTACCAATCACACTGTCAATGGATAGCAATACTGGCCTACTTTCCAGGGCTGTTGCAACCATGACTAAGGCACAGTTTATGGAGCACTTGGAAGGAAGAGACAAAGGGTGGGGGCGGGGAGTGGAAGATGATCATTTTCTTGCTTCCCAGGAATACTACACCTATGTGGCCAGCAACTGGAACACCTCGGCGGGCATCTATGTCGACATGGCCAACTACATCAAGATGTACGATCAGATGCCTGAAAACTTACTGCCTTCCAAGCTCTACTTTGACAAGAACACCGAATACACCTTCTCTCTGTACCTGAGCATGAGAACAACGAAACAGAGCAGTAAGGGGTGTTGAGCTCAGGAACTGCTGTGATAGAGGAAGGGAGGGGCGGATCTGTCACATAAAACACAGCAGTTACAGGGCATCTCCCACACCCAACTGAGAATGTAATGTTGATATCTACTGTGAACTTCTTGTTTCTTGGGCATGTGGTGATATCTAAGGCCACACTCAGTGAAGCCATGATGTCAACACGCCCCCCCCATAAGGTGTTTATACAGTGGTGCCCCGCAAGACGAATGCCTCGCAAGACGAAAAACTCGCTAGACGAAAGGGTTTTCCGTTTTTTGAGTCGTTCCGCAAGACGAATTTCCCTATGGACTTGCTTCGCAAGACGAAACGTCTTGCGAGTTCTTGCGAGTTTGTTTCCTTTTTCTTAAAGCCGGTAAGCCATTAATAGCCGCTAAGCCGTTAATAGCCGCTAAGCCGTTAATAGCCGCTAAGCCGCTAATAGCCGCTAAGCCGTTAATAGCCGCTAAGCCGCTAATAGCCGTGCTTCGCAAGACGAAAAAACCGCAAGACGAAGAGACTCGTGGAACGGATTAATTTCGTCTTGCGAGGCACCACTGTACACACACACACACACACACACACACACACACACACACACACGGTGAGTCCTTTAAAAGAGGCCCTGTGGATACAGAGTACACATGTTCCACGAGGCCTCTTTTAAAAGACCCACCCTGTATATGTGGATGTCTTGCAGTGGTAATACGAGTTGGCCCAGGCTATGCTTCCTCCTAATTTTGACTTGTGATCCTCCCTTCTTCTAATTTCTGGTTCTACAGTAGCACAGACATGGAACAGAACTGAGGGGCTGGCAGAGGGATGTCATGGATTGGCTGGACACAGAGAAATGGGGGGGGGGGAGGAACCAGGTGGGGAATCCCCAAGGGAAGAAGGCTCAGAGCCCGGGGAGTGGTGGTGGGGCAAGGATGAGTGGTCAGAGGGAGCAGACTGGGAGGCGGAAGCTGAAGAGGTAGCAGGGTTTAGTGAGCAGGAAGAGGCGGCGGCAGAGAGCAGTCCAGAAATAGAGGCAGAAGCGGAGGCCGGAGAGGAGGGAGGGGCAAGAAGCAGAGATGGGTCAGGCTGGTGAAGAAGCCAGGGTGTCTCCCCCTCTTGCTGTGACCAGCTCTCCTCCTCAAATGTCTCCCAGAACCTGAAGAGGCTGGAGCAGAGACAAACAAGGCGGAGAAGGCTCAGATTGCTTGGGAAGGACCTGGGGCAGTGTAGGCCACTGTGGGAAAACAGGGACCTTCAGTCCTTGCAACTGCCTCATTGGGGCAAGATCTAACGGGAAGAGTTGCTGTGCTCACTAGGCCTGGTCTCTGGAGCTCTTTGTTCCTCTGAATAAAGAGTTAACTTCACTGACACCATGTGAGTTATTACTGACCTGCTCCTGGCACCCCACCCCTGACGGGAGAGGTCTCCAGGAAAACCGTGGTCACAGGTTTTCTTCTCAGCAGTGTTACTTATTTACAAGATTTATGTTCCATCCCTCTTCACGGGATCTTACGGTGGGCCACAACAATTCAAAAAGCAATAAGAACAAAATGGAATATACTAGAATAGAATAAATAGAATACAGTGGTGCCCCGCAAGACGAATGCCTCGCAAGACGGAAAACCCGCTAGACGAAAGGGTTTTCCGTTTTTGAGTTGCTTCGCAAGACGATTTTCCCTATGACGAAAACGTCTTGCGAGTCTTGCGATTTTTTTCCGCTCCCCCCCCTTTTTCTAAGCCGCTAATAGCCTTTTAGCCGCTAAGCCGCTAAGCCTTTAATAGCCGCTAAACTGCTAATAGCGCTAAGCCGCTAATAGGGTTGCTTCGCAAGACAAAAAAACCACTAGACGAAGAGACTCGCGGAACGGATTATTTTCGTCTTGCGAGGCACCACTGTACAGTCATCCTCTGCCTACTAAATACAGTATATCAGATAGAATAGCCATGTGACCCAGTAGACAGACAATAGCCCTCAGCCTCCTCAAAAAGCCTGGTGGAAAATGAGTCTTCTGCTGGTGCCGACAGATAACCAACTTTGGCATCAGTCAGAGCTCGAAGCAGAGAGTTTTCCATAGCTGGGGTGCTACTGCCAAGAAGTAAGAGGGGGTCATATCTCACATGGTTGCTGCATGCCCAGCGAGAAGAATATTCATGGCAAGCACCAACATTCTGTTCCACATGTACATGCCCTATTCTTTTGCATTGGCTGATAGCTTTTTCATTTTGCTTGCAGTGGGGGAGTCAGCAGATGAAAATTCTCTCCAAAACATCTGGCTCACTCTCATCTTAGCCCATCCTGAATATATTCATTCACATCTACATAGGCAGGAGCTCATCAGCAGAGGTTCAGTACTATATCAGGTAAGGGCCTCTCAAATCCTAGATGATGAAATGAGGCAAAATCCCCCTTGAAAAGTCAGAAATGCAGGCTTGATCCGATCAGCATTTTGATATGTGAGAAACCTGAACCCCATTCTTATTTTGAGACATATTTGAAACTATGCTTGCAATCTTACGTTTGTGCAAAATTCCTGGCATCTCTGAGCATATACAGAGTGCCTTTCTGCAAGTGTAAAGAAGGCCTACAAATATTTACTTTGTTGCATGCCACCCCAGTCTCTGAGCTTTGTGTGATTCCAGGGGTTCCAGGCGCTTACCCAAGGTTCAGTTTCCTCGGAATGTGGCGTCTTTATGTCATATATAGCTTATTTACACGCACATACATGCTGAGTCTACGATGGAGGAGCTTATAGCATTGCATCCCAGAAGGTCTTGTTTCTTCCATAACCACATTATATGATTTATAGCCTCTCTTCACCTTAAGGTTCCAGGATGGAATACAAAATATATGTTAAATCACAGGATTATAGATCATTAGAACCAATATAAACAACAGCCGGAAATGCCGAGAAGAAGCACCGTGTTATTTAAGGGTGCATCACTGGCAAGCAAAGATTCCTGACATGCGCTTAGAGGTGGCAAGATTTGATATTATGAGTATTCTTGGCCATCCATTCTGCACCATTGAGTGGCTCACAAGGGGGAAATGCCATTAGAGAGCTGGTTTCTTATTAAAACTGATTCCATTTTAAACTTCTGTTTCTTTTGCACCACTGCATCTCTTCGTCCTCACAACAACAGATAGAAATTCATGACAGAGGTGTTTACCCGTACCAGCAGCTGAGTGGGAAGAACCTTCTGAAGAGTTCTTTTGGCTTAAAGGTAAGAAGGCAGTCTTTGCTGAAGTCCCAGGGTCTTGTCTTCTATCACAGAATTGTTGCTCTTGGGCTAGGATAGGCCACCTGGTGCCGCTTCAGTGTACCAAAGGTGGCACGTGAAATCAGTCTCCTGCCACACTGCTTCTTGCTTCTGATCTGTTGAGTTGTACTCCTCTGGGATACAAGTGGCTAGAATTTGCCTTTCCCCTGACATTTGCTTGGCTTGTATTTACTTCCCCCAGGTTGCACACTCGGGAATGAACTGCTACGAGTACACATCCAACGGACCACGGATAAGGGTAAGGGTGGCTTGGATTGCTTGAAGGGAAGGTAATTTCTCTCAATTCTCTCCTCCTGGTAGCAGCCCCGGAGGAGGCAGTTGGCACCTGATACTCCCCACCATGGTACCTGACAATGCTGAAAATTCTTGAGAGCTTGTCTGGGAGAAGCTCAGTAATTCTGGAAAGGCAGCTTGTTTGCCGTGAATAGTCTTCCTCTGCAGCCTACAGCTGTGGGAATGGTTTAGAGGTGTGGCAGCCACCTTGACTGGCCTTGCTTTTGTGCCTTTGTTGGGTGGCAAAGGGACGCGGGTGGCGCTGTGGGTAAAACCTCAGTGCCTAGGACTTGCTGATCGTAAGGTCGGCGGTTCGAATCCCCGCGGCGGGGTGAGCTCCCAACGTTCGGTCCCAGCTCCTGCCCACCTAGCAGTTCGAAAGCACCCCTAAGTGCAAGTAGATAAATAGGGACCGCTTTATAGCGGGAAGGTAAACGGCGTTTCTGTGCGCGGCGCTGGTGCTGCCTCGCCAGATGCAGCTACGTCACGCTGGCCACGTGACCCGGAAGTGTCTTCGGACAGCGCCGGCACCTGGCCTCTTGAGTGAGATGAGCGCGCAACCCTAGAGTCGGTCATGACAGGCCCTGTTGGGCAGGGGGTACCTGGGTGGCAAATTAAGGAAGCCATGTTTTTCTTCTCCAGACTGTGGCATAATGTGAGGGGGACGATGGGGTTCGTAGTCCCGGGTGCAGAATTCTGGGGGGTGCGCAACCAGGCGCCCCCATGACAAGGCCACATGGCTGCCATCTTCTGGAGCCACGGTGGTGCCTCTTTCTCCTCGTGGCTGGCTAAGGGGTGCTCACCTCTGGGCAGAACTCCCACCGGCTGGAATCTGGACTTTTCTGGCCTGCACCACTCCTTCCCCAGGGCCTCCCTTGGCTGAGGCATGTGCCCTGCAGCGGGAGCACAGAAGGAAAGCTGCCCACTCACCTGGGACCCGCTGGCACCTGCCCTTGTGCTGTGCAGCCAAGGACAGGCAGCCGGTAAAAGGCTGCACTTGGCACCTCAGCCTGGTCTCAACTGCCCTCCTCCTAGGCCTGCTGTAGCTGCAGCTCTGGTGCTGCTGAGAGACCACCAAGCCAGCCGAGGATCATCAGCCGCCGCTCCCACCAGGGGCTCACCAAGCTGGGAGGGCAAACACTGTGACCAGCTGGCAACCTCCGTGAGGAGTGGCCACCGCAAGGGCGCAACAAAGTCTGCCTGTTGCCTTCCGTGCGACACCTGCCAGGAGGTGCAATCCTTGCCTTGCCAGAAAAGAAATAATCAAAAAAATTCCTGCAGGCCAGACTTCTGTTCCAAGGCAGAGGAGCAGAACTAGTACAAAAGCGTGGCGAGTCCTCTCGGGTGCATTCGAGGGCAGTGCTTCCCAACCTTGGGCCTCCAGCTGTTTTTGGACTACAACTCCCATCATCCCTAGCTAGCAAGACCAGTGGTCAGGGATGATGGGAATTGTAGTTCAAAAACAGCTGGAGGCCCAAGGTTGGGAAACACTGTTCTAGGGAACCCTTCATGAAGGTCAAGGTGAAGGTACCTTAGGCATTGACCGAGGGGTCCTCCGAGGAGATGCCTGTCCAAATTATCCTCTGCAACATGCAGGGATTCCGCAGCAGACACAGAGGTGAAAAGGGGTCCTTTTAAGAGAGGGAGTTTGCAATCCAGTGTTCTAAAAGAGAAAAAAAGGCCCCTTTTCCTTTTCCAATTCGCTTGCCCCCACAGGGCAGCTATGTGTCCACGGTCTACATTGGCTGTCCCCCAGGCAAGAGGCTAGCTTTTGACATCACTTCCACCAAGAATGAGACTACCGTCAAGAACAAGCGCTACTTCGATTGTATCAAGAAAGACCCTGAGATGCCTTGCTTCTCCTTCAGTGATGGTAAGGCTGGGGTGAAGTGGGGTGTCTGGGTGGGTCAGATCTGTGAGGCTCATAGGTGAAGTTAATGAAGGAATGATGGGTGCCAGGCAGAAGACACATGGTGATACCACACCTGCTTGATTCATTTGCAGTGTTTTACCCTTCTTTTTTGATCCAAGATATGGTGACAGGAGACTCGGGACGTTTCAATGGAAGGTAAGGGCTGAGCTGTGCTTTTCATGGCATTTTGTCGCTTTGCAGTGAATCTCCACTGAGCATATTGTTCAAAGGCCAGGGGGAGGGTAAGATGGAGGCACCTAGGTCAACGCCAGGGTGCCCAGGCCTTGGGGCCGGTATGACCCAAGAGGTTTTCGCTGGGGACTTCCAGGTAAAGCTGAAGGCCAATCAGATGAAGCCCTGTTGTCGCTAGGGAAGGACAGAGAAGACTGTTTCCAGTCCCTTCCATTTTTGTATGTGTTCGAAAACGCATTCCACCACCCCATGTCCACATTAATTTTCAAATCTGCATCTAGATACGTGTTTTTAATACATTTTCTCTCAAAATATGCAATTTGATGCGTTTTCTTTTTGAACTGAGAACTGCATCGTGAACTCTGGAGAGGTGTGAAGGATGACTAACTTCTGATCTGCACCTTAGTTTGAGTGGTGTTGATTGGGTCAGTTTGTATCAAAACACACCAAGAACAAATTCCTCAAGAGTCCCTAGTTGCTATGTGACACCCTTGAAGGCAAGAAAATTGTCTGGCAGGTATACATTTGTACTAACGGTACACCCCAACTGATCTAGCATCACGGCTAAGGACACAGCCAGGGAACCTCTGCCATGAGCTTAGCTTGGTGGCCAGAGGCAAGTTTTCACTCGATGGGACACACAGGTGATCTATGAATAGGACATCCTAATTTTTTAAAAGGGAAAGGTACCTGGGAGGATCGTGGTGGCCCACGTGCCAGCATGCCCAGAGGAAATGGGTTATTTCGACCCATTTTAATTTGGTTTCAGGCCTAGGAATGGCTCTAAAACTGCCCTGGTTGGCAACCTTTATCAGGCGAGATACTGAAGGAAATTCTCTTGTTGATTCCCCTGACCTCTCAGTGACTGGTATCCTCTGAGAGTGGGTCCCCGGCTTGTTTGTTGTTTGTTGTGGGGGAGGAAGGGAAAGGAGAATGTTAGCCGCTTTGAGACTCCTTAGGGTAGTGATAAAGCTGGATATCAAATCCAAACTCCTCCTCCTCCTCCTCCTCCTCCTCCTCCTCCTCCCCTTCTTCTTCTTCTTCTTCTTCTTCTTCTTGTTCTTCTTCTTGTTCTTCTTCTTCTTCTTGCTGTGATAGGAGAAATGGCAGTTTTGTCTGAGCTGTTTGTGAATGGGTGTGGTTTTTTTAACCGTTAAAGCTTGTGCAAACTCACCTCCATCTTGCTTATTCTGCTGGCAGCTACATCTTCAGAGTAATTGGTGGGGGACCATTTTCGATAGAGAACATCCGATACTTCAGTGAGGAAGAGACCTTTCAGTACAACACAGTGAATGGCAGGTGACCACATTTTGCAGACCCACACAGTGCCTAGCATTGTGACCTTAGCTGTTTAGTATCTATGTCTTATTCAAATGCAACATTTTTAGTCAGTTTAAAAGACCCCCATTTGGGACCAGTCTTTCCAAGCTGAACATGCCCACGTAAGAAAAGTGCTGGTTTGCCGTATGAGAGTGAGAGAGCGCAATTAAATAATCACAGGCTCCTGTGGTCCCCCAACTGCCTATGCACAGAGGAGGCTCCTCCTCCTGCTGGTTCACTCCTTCCAGATGACTAAGGGGAAGCAATACCTCAGCAGTGCTAAATGGCCCTAGTGCAGAAGCAGCCAATGGCCGCCTTCTCAGAATTGTGGACAGAGGAAACTGCCTCAGACTGCAACAGACCATTGGATTATTCTGTCCAGGGACTGGGGACTTGCTGAATTCTGACAACATCTGGAGGGCCACTATTGCCAGTGCACTCTGACGGGCAGTGTCTCCACAGTCTCTAAGGAAGGGGGAATCTTTCCTGGTCCTTTTTCCTGTAACCATTTAACTGGAGATATCAGTGCTCAGACCTGGACCCTTTTGAGAATGAGGCATGTGCTCTGCCTACTGATCTGTGGCCCCTTGGGTTGTGGCTTACAAACAGCCACTTGTCTGGTCTGTGATGAGAATTGCCTCCACTTTGGGGGATAGAGCAGAGAAATAGCTGTGAGCTGCAGTGCTTTTTTCTTTTCTTTAAAAAAATGTTTAGGGGTACTCTCATTTTGACTCAAGAAAATCACCATTTTATTGTTCAAATTGGGAAAAATAAATACAGCAAATAGACAAAAGTACAAAGATTCACAAAACGTGTAGGGGTATGCGTACCCCAGCATTCCTCCAGAAAAAAGCACTGGCGAGTTGTAAGAGATTTGATTCCCCCCCTTCTATTTTGAAGCTGATAATGAGCGATAGCTGATGAACACAGGAATGTAAAGGCTGGCAAGGGTGGGTGGGTAACAACGGGCTATTAAGGATGTGAGTGGTCTGGTAACCACTTTAGGCTTCCTTGCAAAGCTTAGCTGTCTTAATTCATGGTTGATTTCATATTCTCTTTCCAGTGCAACATCAAGTCTGATCTGGCTTAGGGCTGAAATGCACGAAGATAAAGTTGATTCCGAAGGTTTCCATATCCTCTCTCAAGCTGAGTCTGGGATTTTGTAAGGAAACATTTGCTGCGTCTTTGGGTGTGGGTGTCAGTTTCTGATCTAAAACCTCCCAAATTCTTCTTCCCAAATGAAATATGAAATTTGGTCGGCAATAAAACATAAGAAGAGCCATGCTGAATCAGGTCAAAGACCTGTCTAGTCCAGCTTCAGATTGTCATGGGGCCAACCAAGTGCTCTTGGAAGCATTCAAGAAGCGTTGGGGTTGCGGCCATTTTTCCACTTGTGCTTTCCAGCAACTGGCATTCAGAGACACATTTGTCTCCAACAGCGGACATATAACATAGCTATTGTGGCTAGTAGCCACTGAATTTGCCCAATTCCCTTTTAAAAACACCTAAGTCAGTGGACATCACTACATCGGGTGGGAACAAGTTTAACCCTGTGCTGTGTGAAGAAGGCCTTTCTTTTGCCTGTCCTGAATCTTCTAACATTCATCTTCCTTGGATAATAATAATAATAATAATAATAATAATAATAATAATAATAATTTATTATTTATACCCCGCCCATCTGGCTGGGCTTCCCCAGCCACTCTGGGCGGCTTCCAAAAAAATATTAAAATACTGTGATACATCAAACATTAAAAGCTTCCCTAAACTGTTCCCTCTGGACAGTTAAGTCCAGTCAAAGGTGACTATGGGGTTGTGGCGCTCATCTCCACTTTCAGGCCGAGGGAGCCGGCGTTTGTCCACAGACAGCTTTCCGGGTCATGTGTCCAGCATGACTAAACCACTTTATTGGTCCCCAGCTAGGGACATGAATTAAAACAGCCTACCATGTAAGACATCATAAGGCAAAATCCCTTTCCTCCCACAGGTGGGTTTGCCAGACGAATTCTCCTTGCTATGATATTGTCCCCCAGGGTCTGGCTGCTCCTGATTATTTCTTTGTGGTGGAAGTATCAAACAGGTAGGTGTGAGTTTTTAAAATGTGTTTGGTTCATTTTAAAAAGAATTAAATTAATTTACAGTTGAACTGAATTATACTGATAGGCTACCTATCCGCCATAATAACTCCTGAGCACAAGTTAAAACAATTCACAATCAAAAGGTGGTTTTCAACTTGAGTTTTACGTAGACTAGACTCATTGAAATTAATGGCCTTACTTAAGTCGTGGGGATGGGGGAAAGTACCACTCTGAAAGCATGGAGAAGAAACATGGTTTGGAAGGTACTAGGAGATGAATGATGTCAGAAACCAAGAAGAGCCTATGTAAAGATCTAAGCACTGGGAGAGCTGTAAACAGCAATTGACCAAAGCTAAGCTGGCCTGCTCAGACCAGTAGTCAACTGACGTCCTGCCTCTTTTGCTTCCATAGGGGTGTCGACGAAAGCACCTACTGTGATTATGCCTTGGAGTTCATTATCCATGTCCATGGCTTGCGCCTCAGCCCCACCCGGGCCATCTTTCTCTTGAAGGTAACAGCCGCCGTGCCTTGAGCATCTTCATTCTTTCTGTATGGAGCCTTTGCTTGATGACCAAAAGGACATCAGGGTCAACACCATGCAAGTCTCCCTGTAGAGGGCATATATGGAGTGCCCCACTTGAAAAAGCCCCCCCCCAGCCATCTAGACATGACAGACCCCCCTATACTTCAGGGGGGCTCTGGTGATGGCCAGCGTCATGTGGAATAAAGTGGCCCTATGGATACCCAAGTTCAAAGTCCCGCCAGGACCACATAACACTGGTCCTGAGAGATCTGCATTGGCTCCCAGTGCGTTTCCGAGCACGATTCAAAGTGTTGGTGCTGACCTTTAAAGCCCTAAATGGCCTCGGTCCTGTATACCTGAAGGAGCGTCTCCACCCCCATCATTCTGCCCGGACACTGAGGTCCAGCTCCGAGGGCCTTCTGGCGGTTCCCTCATTGCGAGAAGTGAGGTTACAGGGAACCAGACAGAGGGCCTTCTCGGTGGTGGCACCCGCCCTGTGGAACGCCCTCCCATCAGATGTCAAAGAGATAAACATCTACCTGACATTCAGAAGACATCTTAAGGCAGCCCTGTTCAGGGAAGTTTTAAAAATGTAACACTGTACTGTTTTCAACACTTGATTGGGAGCTGCCCAGAGTGGCTGGGGAAACTCAGCCAGATGGGTGGGGTATAAATAATAAATTATTATTATTATTACTTCAGGCTATAAAGATGAGAACCAGCTGTGCTTGTAGCATAGCACTGTAGAAGACTGAATGAAGGCAGTAGGCCTCTGAAAACCAGTTGCTGGGAATCACCAATGGGGCAAATCCTATTGTCTTGCCTGGGGGCTTCTCATTGCCATCTGTTTGGCCAAAGTGAGTATAGAATTGTTCTTCTCACCATGGTCAACCAGATCTCCCTGGGAAGCCCGCAAGCAAGCATAAGAGTTGCCTCCCCACTTGTGATTCAAAGCAAATGGTATTCGGAGGCTGGTTGCCTCCAACAGTGGAGGTAGAAGGTAGCCGCCGTGGCCAGTACCCCACTGACAGCCTTATCCTGCATAAATTTCCCTACCCTGTTCTAAAGTTGGTGGCCATCAGTATGTCTTGTGCAAGTGAATTCTGCCATGGGAACAAATGCCATCGTTCTTGCCACGCTTTGTGCCGTTTAGGAAAAGGGAAGCAGCATGGCAGGGAGTGAGAATAGGTGGCTGAACCCAAACAGAAACAGTCGTTCTAGGAAGGAGGATACACTGCAACACCCTTGTTGCTGATCCCATTGGTTTTATCTTTTGCTAGCCTGAATCTGCAGAAGGGAATGAACATTTGTGTGCAGTCCCACATTCCTTTCTTGCTCCCTCTCCTAGCAATTTTTGAGGTTTCTGTTCACAAACAGGTATTGCTAACAATTAGGAATTAACAACCACCTTCTCTCTTTCCCCCCTCTCCGCTCCAAGGTTACAGTAGCCATCATCATTGGCTTGCTTCTTCTATACATAGTGGTTTACATCGCGGGCCCCTTGGTCAAGGGCGTATTCAACAAAACATTCCGGAGATTGGAGGAAGCTTTAGCTATGCGAATAGGTGAGTTGGCAACAAGCAGGGGCACTAAGGAGGACAAAACCTCCTTGAGACTTCTGTTAGGGAACCATCCGATAGGGAAAATGTGATCTCTTAGCAGGAAGGACAATTTTGGTTTGCCTTATGGACTTAGGTCTGCCAGTCCCATCAACATGGGAAGATGTCATTTGTATCTTGAGGAGGCAGGGATATGGCAATCCTAACTCACCAAGAGGGGAGAGGAGAGGAGGCTGAGGGAACACATCACAAGAAAGGGTGTTTGAAATGGGGTGAGGGGCTGCCGTCTCTGCAGGCGAGGGGTGACATAGCTGGGCTTCTGAGGCTCAGAGCGTGTTTCTCCACAGGGTTGCTGCAGAAAGAATGTAGTTAGTCATGGGAGCTGTGGACTCAAAAAGTTTGAGAACCTCTGCCCTAAACTGTTGGAATGGTTTAAAAGGGCATATTCAGTGTAGGAGAGGCTGGGCCCGTGCAAACAGGAATGAAGTAGAAAGAGTGAACAATCTCCTGTCAGTTGTGGATTTTTGAGGAGACCCTCATGGGAGCCATTGGTGACTCTTGGCCTATGGTCACCTAATGATTTAGCTCAGCTGTACTAGGGCAGGCAGGCACACTTTCACAGATGCTGTACCAGGCCTGCCTCCCCTTTTTTTGCTTTGCTAGTCCAAAAACTGGGACTAAGCATGCTCCATGGAACCAGTTTAACAGTCAACGTATTGAGCCTCTCAGCGTCTTGTGAGTTACATCTTCAGCTATTTCTGGAACCATTTGAATCTCTCTCTCTCTCTCTCTCTCTCTCTCTCTCTCTCTCTCTCTCTCTCTCTCTCCTGCCAGAATCCAGCCTCACCTTCTCATCTTCATTCACCAGTCAAGGATCCCTGCAACACTTGGCCTCTGAACTCAGCGGGATCAGTTCACCACAATCCACGAAAGGGCCTCCCCCCCAGTCAAAAACGCGCTAATGTCGGCTACAGCTTCCAGGCCCTTTCTGCCATTAGCCCTGCACTGTGTCTGGGTGCACCATCCCTCTGTGATTCTCCTTCCTCTGATGAGCTTGCAAAGGGCTCCTCTTTGCTTGCAGTGTCCTGACATGGAGCAAACAACAGCCACCTTGGACATAACAACCGAATGACATCTGAATCACAAAGCTTTTAAAAAACTACAAAACACGATGGTCTGTGAGCAAGTTGTTCAGTTGGCCCATTTGCAAGATGCATGGGAACCATTCCAGAAATCTGTGTCAGTAAAACCACTAAGACCAGTTGGTGGGAGATACCCAGAGACTACCCAGTTTCAACTATATCACCCTAGGCAGCACCCTTTTGCTTTTCCTCAAACCCCTTTAGTCATCTCAGGTCAATATGTAATGTATTCCATTGCCCTGATGCTTCCTCAGCTGCTGTGTCTCATCCTGACGCTAGAAAGCAGCTGCAGAATTAAACCGGACAGGCCAACTTAACTAAAAACCTGATTGATCCACCTTACACATGACAAGTGCCTGATCCTGTACATGAAACTCCAGGCCTGTTTTCAGCTTAACATCTGCCTGTGTAGAGGCAGTTTGTGAATGAATGTAAAGCCATTGCACCTTTCCCCAGTCATTTCTTTAAAAAGGAGGCAGATAATCCTTTTTACCAATTTTCTTATCTGTCCACTTAATGTTGTTGTTAGTTTTTGATGGTCATTCCAAGACGTTACATGGTTCATTAAACATTTGGTTGCTGTGCAATTTGGTTGTTGGTAAGGAGTATCTTTTGTCCTCCAGTGAGTGCAGAACATAAAGGTGGAAAGTCATCATCTTCTCATTGCACAGGTCTGACCTATGAGCTGAGCTCTGAGCCCGGCCTTGGCTGGGGAGGGCGGCGTATAAATAAAAAAAAATTATTATTATTATTATTATTATTATTATTATTATTGACACACACAGAGACACCCCAGTCAGGACAGGAGCAAGGATTCCCTCCCCCCAGTGCACTCCCACAAGGACTGAGCAATCCATGAATTTAAAAGCATGCAAGTTTCATTTTATAGGCAAATTCTTGGGGATCAGGAAACTACAAGAGGGTTAACTTGCGAGGTGGAAGCGGATAAAGAGGGGAGAATATCAGGCTCAGTTTGCATTTTCTCCCTCCTTGTAATCTGGTATTAAAATGGAGAGAAGGAGGAATCATGCAGAAGTCCTGAGAGCAGCTCTGTCTCTCACAAGGGGCTCTAAATTCATCTTTGCTGACCTCTGAAAGCTCCTCTGGACAGAGGCTGCCTGCATGCCATACATTTAAATCACACAACTTCCCTAAAATAATTCTGGGAACCATAGCTTTTAAAGGGTGCTGGGAATCTAGCTTTGTGAGGGGTAAGCTGCAGTATGTGGACTGAGAACTCCCAGAAGTGCAAGCTGCATTTCGAAGGGGCAGAGGAACCAGAGACCAAATTGCAAACATGCGCTGGATTATGGAGAAAGCTAGAGAGTTCCAGAAAGACATCTACTTCTGCTTCATTGACTACGCAAAAGCATTTGACTGTGTCGACCACAGCAAACTATGGCAAGTTCTTAAAGAAATGGGAGTGCCTGATCACCTCATCTGTCTCCTGAGAAATCTCTATGTGGGACAAGAAGCTACAGTTAAAACTGGATACAGAATAACTGATTGGTTCAAAATTGGGAAAGGAGTAAGACAAGGCTTTGGAGATGATTTCCCTGGGTTAAATAGTTGTCTTATATGCCGGAACATATGGTAAATGTGCAAAGGATTCTTTTAAAGCAGTAGTATTTATACATTAGGTGCCTAAATGCAACTAGAGATTATACTTTAAGTGGGATCGGGCTTTAATTCTAAGTATCCTTGCTCATAGGATTGGACTTTGCAGCTGGCTACTAAAACCTGCCAGGGAAGGCTAGCCACAGTTTGTAGAATGCAGAGGCTTCTTCACCCCATTGCCTCCAGTCCAGCTAGATAGCAGTTAGACAACAAATCCCACACAAACCCTGGACTAACGTTCTCCAAAGTATTTTCAGTTCCATACCCATTCCAAAGTAACTCAGCAGTACAGCTCTGCCCCTCTTACTGCGCAGAGTGAATTAGGTAAATCCTTATAAAGAACCATTTCCCCCAGAAAGAGAAGCGCTGCCTCCCCCCCCCGCCCCAGTCCTCATTCCTGATTTTTCTACTCTACTCAACTCCCCTTGTTTCAGAATTTATGAAACACACACTATTTATTTATTTATTTGCTTGCTTGCTTGCTTGCTTGCTTGCTTGCTTGCTTGCTTGCTTGCTTACTACACCTGCACTGGGCATGGAGCCTTGAGGATGCTGTAACTATTATTTAGAATGGTG
Organism: Podarcis muralis; assembly: GCF_964188315.1. Lineage (NCBI taxonomy): Eukaryota > Metazoa > Chordata > Lepidosauria > Squamata > Lacertidae > Podarcis > Podarcis muralis. The sequence continues at coordinate 86,195,329 of NC_135661.1, forward strand.
TGCGAGAAGCAAGAGGAGCGTTGAACTTTGACCTTGCACAGGTCACCGCTGAAACTTGAGACCCCAAGGTCCACCTCTGCTAATTGCTGCCCATCCTTGATTGGTTCCCAAAACGTGTTATATCAAGAAGCTTTTGCCAATTAACACATCTCCAAGCTATTAACAAGTCCATGGCTCTGAACAGGTATTGCCACAGGCAACCTACACTTACGACAGATATCAGATAAGAAAGCCCTGGACAATATGGATAAAGTATTAAGGAAGTTGCATTTCCTTAAAACCAGTTGTTGGTTTTTTAATTAAGAAAAATGCAGTTTTTAAGATCTGTGCTACTATGGTAATCCACTAGAGGGCAGTCTGCACCCGCTGCAAACACCAAATCATTGATTCCTGAGCTTGACTGCATTGTAGGAAATAATTTATTTTGCAAGCGTTAACAAGAAAACAAGAGAAAAAGAAATTTCCCCAAGAGTGAAGGGAGCTATAAATGTATCTGATTGCCTTGCCTGGTGATGCCCAAACTTCTGATAGGTGACAGGGAGGGCTTTTTTAAAGCCAGAACTCAGTTCTGGCACCTCTCAGGTGGGCACCATTGCCATTATAAGAGAACAAGGCAGGTGTTCATGGTGAGTTCTGGCACCTCTTTTTCTAGAAAAAGAGCACTGGTGACAGGCACTTCTTTTTCCGGAATTGAAATTGAGAATTTGCTTCACGCATATAAATGAGAGTCCCCTTCTCAGGGGCAGTCCACACATGAGGCGAGGTGAAGCATTCCGTACTGTCTCTCATGAGCTTTGCAAGCAATATCAAGGTGTATCTGATAAGCACTCTTCAACAGTCGGTAGTTAGAGATTGCAACATGTGGAAACCAATTTTTGCTTCAATTTTGTGTCTCCTCACATCATGCTATGCCAAGCCATAGCTTAGTGTGAGCGTGGGTGCCCCAAGAGGTCCTCCTGTAGAGGAAGGGCTGTAGTTCAGTGACAGAGCACTTGTGTGCTGGTCCCGGGGGGGTTACCGTACGGCGTGGTCTGAGTCCGGTCCTGGGTCGAGGGTCTGGAGGCTGTCCGTCAAGGGCGAAGCGGGGTCCAAAGCAAGAAGCCGGGCGTGGTCGGGAACTCTGGAATAATAGGTCTGGGTGCTGGCAGAAACAGGTTTCCAACGACGTTGCTCCCGCAACCTGGGACTGGGCTGACTGGCCTTTATTTCCTTTGAGGCCAGGGGCGGTCCTGGCCCACAGGTGACCTGCCTCTCCTGGCCTTAAGGCGAGCACTCCTCCTGAGAGAACTTAGTTCCCTCCGCCTCTCTGCCCTGAGCCTCTGCAGCTCAGGAGAGGCTGGAGGGTTACTGGACCCAGAGGCAACCTCACCTTCCCCTGACAGGGCTGGGAGAGGAGCACCTGCAGGCAATGGGTCCTCCATCACCTCCGGAGCCAGAGCAGATTCAGCTGGTGTCTGCTCCTTAGGATCCAGCACAGGTGAGGGCCCTTCAGATTCAAGCCCCTGCCCCGGCTCAGCCGGCCCTGGAGGCGGGGACTCCTGTGCAGGCTGGGATTCCTCCGGTTCAGCCTCTGAATCACAACTTGCTTGGCATGCAGAAGGCCCCAACTTCAATACTTGGCATCTGCGGCTAGGGCTGGGAGAGACTCCCTGTCTGAAACCCCGGAAAGCTTCTGCCAGTCAGTGTAGACAGTACTGAGCTAGATGGATCAATGGTCTGACTCAGTGTAAGGCAGCTTCCAGGGATATTTCTGCTGCTGCACAGCCATGAGCTAACCTGTATCTTGCTCCAGATGACTACTGAAGGTAGGTCCGCTGTTGCAGGACCATGGAGAGCTCCAAATGAGCAACTTGCTCCCATGTGGGCTGGAGGTGAGCCAAGGCCTCCTGAGCCTCTGAATGTAGCCTGCCTCTGAGGACTAGAGGTTGTTGTTTTTTTGGTTTTTTAAGGACCAACTGGCCTGAAGATGTGCACTTTTCTCCATGACCCCCTCTTGCATGCTGTACTCCTTGTGCTGTTTGACTGGAGTAATACTACTTGTGCTGGTCCCGGGGGGAAGGTTACTGTTACCGTAGTCAAAGTTCAGTCCTGAGTCACTAGCCTGGAAATAGTTCACAAGGTGCGAGGCGAGGTCCGAAGCAGGAAGCCGGGCAGGGACAGGAACACTCGAAGATCAGAAGCAGGAAGCCGGGCGGGGAACAGGAACACTGGAGGAACAGGACTGGGTGCTGGCCGAAACAGCTCTTCAATGACGACGTTGCTCCCGCAACCTGGGACTGGGCTGACTGGCCTTTATCTTCTCTGAGGCCAGGGGCGGTCCCGGCCCCCAGGAGCCCCGCCTCTCCTGGCCTTAAGGCGAGCACTCCTCCTGGGAGAAACCAGTTCCCTTCGCCTCTCTGCCCTAAGCCTCTGCAGTTCAGGAGAGGCTGAAGGGTTACTGGGCCCCGGGGGAGACTCACCTGCAGGCACTGAGTCCTCAACCACCTCTGGAGCCAGAATGGATTCACCTGGTGCCTGCTCCTGAGGATCCGGCACAGGTGCAGGCGCCTCAGAATCAAGGCCCTGCCCCAGTTCAGCCGGCCCTGGAGGCGGGGACTCCTGTGCAGGCTGGGATTCCTCCGATTCACTCTCTGAATCGGATTCCCAGGCCATCACACTACTACTATTACTACTACTACTACTACCAGTACAGTGGTACTTCAGGATGCGAACGGGATCCGTTCCGGAGCCCCGTTCGCATCCTGAATGGAATGTAAGACGCAACGGCACACCTGTGCGCGCACAGGTCACGTTTTGCCACTTCCACGCATGCACGTGACACCATTTTGAGCGCATGCGCATGCGCGAGCGGCAAAACCCGGAAGTAGCGCGCTCTAGACTTTGTTGGCTGGAATATGTCCTTGAATTGGGATCCTGTTCCTTGCATGCCTGGATGGAGACTGAAGCATTGTGTGTGGGGAGGTGCTGAAATCCCTTTTGCCTGGCTGGAATATAGGAAAGTAAAAGAGTCACATCCGTTACTCTGCTTGCTTTTGTCTAGGCTTCCTCAACCGCGGCTCTCCAGATGTTTTGAGACTACAATTCCCATCATCCCTGACCACTGGTCCTGCTAGCTAGGGATCATGGGAGGGCCTTCTGGCAGTTCCCTCACTATGAGAAGCAAAGCTACAGGGAACCAGGCAGAGGGCCTTCTCGGTAGTGGCACCTGCCCTGTGGAACGCCCTCCCACCAGATGTCAAAGAGAAAAATAACTACCAGACTTTTAAAAGACATCTGAAGGCAGCCCTGTTTAAGGAAGCTTTTAATGTTTAATAGGTTATTGTATATTGGTGTTTTGTTGGAAGAAGAAGAAGAAGAAGAAGAAGAAGAAGAAGAAGAAGAAGAAGAGGAGTTTGGATTTGATATCCCGCCTTTCACTCCCTTTAAGGAGACTCAAAGCAGCTAACAATCTCCTTTCCCTTCCTCCCCCACAACAAACACTCTGTGAGGTGAGTGGGGCTGAGGGACTTCAAAGAAGTGTGACTGGCCCAAGGTCACCCAGCAGCTGCATGTGGAGGAGCGGAGACGCAAACCCGGCTCCCCAGATTACGAGACTACCGCTCTTAACCACTACACAACACTGGCTCTCACTGTGGAAGCAGCCCAGAGTGCCTGGGGAAGCCAAGCCAGATGGGCAGGGAATGAATGAATGAATGAATAAATAAATAATAATTGTAGGCCACAAACATCTGGAGGGCCGAGGTTGAGGAAGCCTGCTTTTGTCCCTGGCCCTGTCTACCTGTTGCCTCTGGCCCTGTCCACTACTCTGCCCCCCCCCCCCCCCGCAATCGTTGACATGCAGCCCCTGGAATGCTGCCCATGAGGAAATGCAGCCCTTTGACTGAAGAAGGTTTGATATTCTATAGAACAGTGCTTCCCAAACAGGTATCCAGCTGTTGCTGGACTACAACTCCCACCACCCCCAGCTAGCAGGACCAGTGGTCAGGGATGATGGGAACTGTAGTCCTAAAACAGCTGGAGATGCAAGTCTGGGAAATGCTGCTATAGAGCAGGCAAAGGCAACCTTGGCCCTCCAGATGTTTTGGGACTACAGTTCCCATCATCCCTGACCACTGGTCCTGTTAGCTAGGGATGATGGGAGTTGTAGTCCCAAAACATCTGGAGGGCCGAGGTTGCCTATGCCTGCTATAGAGCAGTGTTTCCCAACCTTGTGCCTCCAGATGTTTTTGGCCTACAACTCCCATCATCCCTGACTAGCAAGACCAGTGGCAAGGGATGATGGGAATTGTAGGCCAAAAACAGCTGGAGGCACAAGGTTGGGAAACACTGCTATAGAGTAACATCTGTGATCCCTGGGAGCTCTCCGGGGTCCTGCAGGTTCTGCTATCTGACACAGGCTGCTCGGTTCCCTGCAATCTGCTGCTGGCTTGCATACATGTTCTGTTCATGAACTGTTAGTCTGACTTTGTAGGCTTGATCCATCCTGGTATAAGGCACACTGCTGCTCTAGCCCCAGTGCAGAGCCCAGCATTATTACTTTAGAGTAAATCTCTCTGGGTGGTGACTCCACCCTTCTCAGGGCTTTTCTGTTTCTTGCATCCAACTGCAGCCTAGATCTCACTGACAAGATCTCTCAGAGCTGGCTCTGGCTCTGTGGGCCTTGGTTTTTATCTCTCGGCAGCAGTGCTGAATCTTCGCTGGCAGATAGCGACATTGCCGGCCCTGGAGACCCAAAGCGAGAGAGGGAGGTTTCTCCATTCAGCAAACCCTTTCAAGGGCCAGCTCCTTTTCATCATTGGTTGCCATTTATTAATCCGCAGCAGTTCCTAGACAGATAAAGGGCCTGGGAAGTGCCTTTCAGACAGCCCTCTGGTAGTAGCTCCTTTTTAGTCTCCTTTTCAGCTAGAATTACGAAGGTCTCAACTCCCAAAAGGAGGAGAGAAGAGAGAGAAAGTGAGAGGAAGCAGAGATAAAGGAATCCAAGTCTGCATTGCATAATTCTGTCCACCAGCACTCCACAATTCCTCCGGGGCCCACGGCCACCGGATCAGAACTTTTAATCAAGACAGGATCATTAACATTGCTGTTGGATGTGGAGTCTAAAAGAAGAATCTAGAGAAGGATCAGGAGAATTTCCAGGGAGCTCTGGGCTGGTGGCAACAAGTGACCCACTGGCATCCCCCTTTGTGCCCATGATAGACACTTCCTTCTCAAAGCAAACGGGCTAAAGTTTAATTTGACTACTCAGTAAGTGCCAGTAATTCAGTGTTAAGGAGCCACCTTTGTTTACACTATTTCTGGTACTGGTGTGTTCTGTTGTAAATTATGGCTCAACATAAATAAGAGATACGCAGATGACACAACCTTGATGGCAGAAAGTGAGGAGGAATTAAAGAACCTTTTAATGAGGGTGAAAGAGGAGAGCACAAAATATGGTCTGAAGCTCAACATCAAAAAAGTGAAGATCATGGCTACTGGTCCCATCACCTCCTGGCAAATAGAAGGGGAAGAAATGGAGGCAGTGAGAGATTTTACTTTGTTGGACTCCGTGATCACTGCAGATGGTGGCACCAGTCACAAAATTAAAAGACGCCTGCTTCTTGGGAGAAAGGCGATGGCAAACCTAGACAGCATCTTAAAAAGCAGAGACATCACCTTGCCAACAAAGGTCCGTATAGTTAAAGCTATGGTTTTCCCAGTAGTGATGTATGGAAGTGAGAGCTGGACCATAAAGAAGGCTGATTACCGAAGAATTGATGCTTTTGAATTATGGTGCTGGAGGAGACTCTTGAGAGTCCCATGGACTGCAAGAAGATCAAAACTATCCATTCTGAAGGAAATCAGCCCTGAGTGCTCACTGGAAGGACAGATCCTGAAACTGAGGCTCCAGTACTTTGGCCACCTCATGAGAAGAGAAGACTCCCTGGAAAAGACCCTGATGTTGGGAAAGATGGAGGGCACAAGGAGAAGGGGGCGACGGAGGACGAGATGGTGGGACAGTGTTCTCGAAGCTACCAGCATGAGTTTGACCAAACTGCGGGAGGCAGTGGAAGACAGGAGTGCCTGGTGTGCTCTGGTCCATGGGGTCATGAAGAGTTGGACACGACTAAACAACAACAACAAATAAAAGATTTCCATCATGCACAGCCTTCCCCAATCTGTTTTTTTGGGACTACAAGTCCCATCAGTCAGTGTAGTCATATGGCCTGGGGCTCATGGGAGTTATTTCCCTAAACATCTGGTGGAGGGCACAAGGTAAGAGAAGGCTGAGCATTTGCATGTTAAACTGTAAGGCACTTCATGCTTCCTTTAGAATTTCAAGGAGGAACCTATATCGAGAATTTGATAGTCAGCAAATGCATTTAAATTTATTTAACAAATGCATTAAAAGGCAGGTGATTAGTCAACTAAATTGGGCTGAATTAGTCCCCATTGGCTCTAGCCATTTAAAGAAGCACGATGCCATTTTAAAGTCATGGATTCCCCCAAAAGAATTATGGGAACTGTAGTTTATTAAGGATGCTGAGAGTTGTTAAAGGTAAAGGGTAAAGGGACCCCTGACCATTAGGTCCAGTCATGGCTGATTCTGGGGTTGCGGCGGTCATCTCGCTTTATTGGCCGAGGGAGCCAGCGTACATGTGGCCAGCATGACTAAGCCGCTTCTGGCGAACCAGAGCAGCGCACAGAAACGCTGTTTACCTTCCTGCTGGAGTGGTACCTATTTATCTACTTGCACTTTGACTTGCTTTCGAACTGCTAGGTTGGCAGGAGCAGGGACCAAGCAGCGGGAGCTCACCCTGTCACAGGGATTCGAACCGCCGACCTTCTGATCAGCAAGCCCTAGGCTCTGTGGTTTAACCCTGAGAGCTGTTAGGAGGTGCCTATTTCCCTCACAGAGCTACAGTTCACACAGTGGCTTAGCAATCAGTTCTTCTGCTTAGGGAACCTTCTGTTTGCTTTCCCCTTTCCTCTCGTACTTCGCTTAAATATAGGTACTTATTGGTTTCAAACAAATTGTAGATTGCAATTACAACTGAACTTAGTGGAAGTTGTTTGCACTTGCCCTCCAACCCAAAGCTGCAAACCAGAATCCCACGGTGAGGTGGCAATTGTGCATCACATTGTAGATTGCTTCACACTTAAGAGGATCCGTGATCTTTAAAATGCATCGAGAAGTTCTAAGTAATCTGAGCCCCTTCTACACAACAATGGATCTGCCAGCTGTTATTCATACACATCAGGGCTCTGTTCCATCAATATTCTTGGATAAGGGGAACTCAGACCCTTTCCATTCTTCACTGAAGTTCGAAATATTATTATTTCTGGGTACAAGGTATTGTGTGAAAATGTCGAAAAGTGAAAAATTCACCCAGATAGATAGGGTCTGTGAAGTTGGAAGTTCCAGCTCATCTGCAAGCCTTGCTGCTAAACCGTATTTTATTTACAAGGCGCCTCATAAAACAACTTTTCTGGGCATCGTACAATAAAAGGAGAATAAAAAGATAGCAGTAGAACCATACAAAAATAAAACCGCAATAAACTTAAGAGACAACCCGCGTATAAACTCAAATGCAAAACCAGTACAATAAAACGCTAAGGCAATACCAACCACATACCAAGGTACAAAGCTGCCAATTGCAGCACAGGAACTTAACTCCCCCATCCCCAGATCTTTAAAATCCTCTGAAAATTCTTAACCTGGTTGGGAAAAGTCAGCGTTGGCACCCACTGTATTTTTCGCCGCATAAGATGCACCTGACCATAGATGCACCTAGTTTTTAGAGGAGGAAAAAATTATTCTGAACGAAATAGTGGATGTATGGTTTTTGTGGTTCATGCTGTGGCCACAGACATGTGATTTGACGGTGAATTTGTGGTAGTCCAATGCAAAAATCCTGAGGATCCATGTGGATCCGTGCTTTGTAACCACGTTTTTGTGCCCATGAAACAGTGGATGCGTGGTTTTTTTGGTGCAGGCTGTAGCCATGGACATGCTATGTGATCTGATGGTGAATCTGGGGTGACCCAATGCAAAAATCCTGAGGATCCATGGGGTTTTACCTCCCCCCTCCCAGGGGGGCAATTCGGCTCCAGGGACCACACATTCGCTCCATAAGACGCACAGACATTTCCCCTTACTTTTTTTTAAAAAAAAATTTTTTTATTAAGGTTTTCAAAATATTACAAAAAGAAAAAAGAAAAATACAGAGTAAAAACAGTTAAAAACAATTCAATATTTCTGTGTCTTATCTTTCATTTGCCTGTTCCCCGGACCTCCTCACACCTCCTTTTTTTGTATCCAATTCAATTAGTTGGTTCAGCAAATCCTTTCCCTCTTTGTTTTTATCCTAATCTTTAGTCTTAATATATTATAACTTTAAATTATCACCTGTTAACAATCCATTTTTGCACATCTTTTTAACATTACTGCTGAAAACCACTTAACTTCAATCCAACATCATTCTAACATTCATTAATTTTGCAGTATTTCTGTAAATAGTCTTTAAATTTCTTCCAATCTTCTTCCACCGACTCTTCTCCCTGGTCTCGGATTCTGCCGGTCATTTCCGCCAGTTTCATATAGTCCATCACCTTCATCTGCCATTCTTCCAGGGTGGGTAGATCTTGCATCTTCCAATACTTTGCGATAAGTATTCTTGCTGCTGTTGTGGCATACATAAAGAAAGTTCTATCCTTCTTTAGCACCAGTTGGCCGACCATGCCCAGGAGAAAGGCCTTTGGTTTCTTCAGAAAGGTATATTTAAATACCTTTTTCATTTCATTATATATCATCTCCCAGAAAGCCTTAATCCTTGGGCACGTCCACCAAAGGTGAAAGAATGTACCTTCAGTTTCTTTACATTTCCAACATTTATTATCGGGCAAATGATAGATTTTTGCAAGCTTGACTGGTGTCATGTACCACCTGTATATCATTTTCATAATATTCTCCATTTCCCCTTACTTTTAGGAAGAAAAAAGTGTGTCTTATGGAGCGAAAAATATGGTAACTGGCTTCCCTGTGGGGGAATGTTGGCAGAACATTTGCCAGTGGCTTTGTCTACACAGCCTCTACTAGAAAGTATTCTTGGTGTCCAGGGAGAAAATCCATTCACTTGATGGTAAACAAAATAAGGGAGCACTGAGTTCAGGAAGACTGCGCCCTCCAGAAAACACCCGCAGGCCCTCAAAAGCCACTACCTTCCACCTCTTCCCCCAGGATGAATTAGGGAAGAATGTATTTTGCTCTGTGTTCCTACTGAGGTCCTTACCGGCAAGCTATTTTTAGCTGCTATTAACCTCCTGCCTCCCACTGTTAGGGCCTCTCCGCCGTCACTGGAGGCCGCGGCCAATTTGTCTAATTAAAGAGAATTAAGGAAGAAGTGTCCCCAATTAAAGCAGGAGAAATCGCCTATTTTGAAGGTAGGTTTTTGGCCACGGGTGTCAAATGGAATTAGCGGAGATGGAGACCTGTTCCGGCTTCGGAGGGGTTCAAAGGAAAAGAAGACTTCGCTGCCTTGAGGAGGAGGACCTGGACTAATTGGAGATGGGCTTGATTTGCACAGGAAAGAGGCCTAGTAGGTTATTTCCAAGCAAATCCCAAAGGCAAGCTTTTTTAAAAAGAGTATTTGAGTGTCCTCTTCCCTCCCCAAACTGCACCCAATAAATGGAGAACAATATTTCTGTGTGTGCCGAACTAACGTGACATCAAGACTCTGGGGCATAACCTAAACTCAAGAGAGTCTCAGCTAATCTCAACAAATTGCAGATTAACTACATCTTAACATGGTTTAATCAGCATTCTGTGCTTATAACCAGACCCTGGCCAGTGAGCTGAACATAGAGTCATTTATTCTTCTTCTTCTTTTTTACCTTGCCCTTCCTCCAAGGAGCTCAGAGCAAGACAAACGGTTAATCCCTGCAGCCATTTTATTCCCTTGGCAACCTGGTGCAGCAGGTTAGGCTGAGAAAGAAAGTGTGCGAAAGGCCCAAGGTCATCTGGCCAGCTTCACAGCTTGGTGGGAATTTGAAGCTCGGCCTCCTCAGTCCTAGTCTGACTCTCTAATCACCAGACCACGCTAATTCCTGGGCCTGCAAAGGATATCGTGCTCATTTCAATGCAGCAGGGGTGATCGTCTGTGCAAAGGATCATGATTGTGTACGCGTGTAAATGAGCAGATCTGACCAAAGTTGCACAAGTCTATCCTCGCAAGCTGCATCAAGACGTTCTAGAATGTCCTTGTTGTTGTTGTTGTTTAGTCGTTTAGTCGTGTCCGACTCTTCGTGACCCCCAGGACCAGAGCACGCCAGGCCCTCCTGTCTTTCACTGCCTCCCGCAGATTGGTCATACTCATGCTGGTAGCTTCGAGAACAGTATCCAACCATCTCGTCCTCTGTCGTTCCCTTCTCCTTGTGCCCTCCATTTTTCCCAACATCAGCGTCTTTTCCAGGGAGTCTTCTCTTCTCATGAGGTGGCCAAAGTACTGGAGCCTCAGCTTCACGATCTGTCCTTCCAGTGAGCACTTAGGGCTGATTTCCTTCAGAATGGATAGGTTTGATCTTCTTGCAGTCCATAGGAGTCTACTCCAGCACCATAATTCAAAAGCATCCATTCTTCAGCGATCAGCCTTCTTTATGGTCCAGCTCTCACTTCCATACATCACTACTACTAGAATGTCCTACTGTTCTCCAAGTGAGGTGTAAGCAAATGTCCCAGGGAAGACGTGTCACCCACAATCCGTGGACACACAGACAGGAGAGGTCTGTAAGGTAGAAGGGGCTTCAAGAGCTGATAAAAGGGCAAAACAGAGCCCCGAGGACTGGAAAGAGGGGAGAAGCTAAGAAAAAGAGGTCAGAGCAGGAAAAGGGGGCTACTTTGGAATGGCATTGCTTCTGCATCCCACCAAACGTCAAGGTCATCCATCCACCCATCCGTCACTGACCTCAGCATCCACCCAACTCCTTTCATCATTAAATCTGTCCGCCAGCTCTTACTTTCCCAGATGCACCTGTGTAAAAAGCAAAGGACCAAAAGCACTTCTGGTCAACCCAGGCCTAGTGAGAAGAGAGACTCTCAGTTGCCAATAGCTATTCTCCATTTAGCCACTGGAGGTCTCCAAGAAACCGTGTTTTCCATCTGGAATCACAGAAGTCACAGAACAGATTCAGTTTTGCCTAGCACTGAGAGCTTGGCTGAGAGAGGTTACTTCCCCGTTGCCAACGAAAACAGAAACTAGATCATGTCGTACTGTGATCATTTGGATCCATCCTGATTAAGAGAGTTGGCGGATATATGGCATGGCATGCCTCATATCTCTGGGGAAATTAGGCTAACCATGGTCCCAGAGAGGGTCTTGCTGGGAGCTCTGATGCTTAAACCAGGAATCTGTATGGTCAGAAGTTGGGAACTAGCTAAGCAAGTTCCCTGAGACCAGGAGAGTCCAAGCCAGAGAGTCCTCCTTTTTGGAGCGTTTTCACCTCACTCTTGTACCCTCACAAAATCCCAGAGCAGCTTAAAATAAGAAGGCAGTCCGTGTCTTCAAGCTTAGAATCTAAAGGACATAACACAAAAGGAGGGGGGAGTGGATTGGGCGAAAGAGGGAAAATTATACCCAGGCTCTTGTTCTTAGGTACAAAGTTCTTACAAGTCAGAGGCAGGGAACAATTCTCAGCTCAACAGCTACATTCTCTTCTAGGATGGCATTCAGGAGGTGGGAGTGGAATGGCACATGCCAATAATGGATGGAGTGGATGGAGCCATTAATGTAAATGTTGTACCGTAGACTAGATGTTGCCACCCACACCCATGATATCCTCCATCCCCAGGGTGCAGGACACATTCCAGCCAGGCAAAAACGTTCAAGGAGGGTGCAAAGCGGGTCTGGTGAGGGGTGTGCATGATACCCCACTGCCCTGTAAACAATTATGGGGTATGTCTTCTGAGGCGGATTTAGGGGAGCGTGACCGGTTCGGTCGCACTGGGCATGGAGCCTCGGAGGGTGCTGCAACTATGAAATCTCTGAAGGCAGCTCTGTATAGGGAAGTTTTTAATTTGTAATGTTTTATTATGTTTTTATATACTGTGATACCTCGGGTTAAGTACTTAATTCGTTTTGGAGGTCTGTTCTTAACCTGAAACTGATCTTAACCTGAAGCACCACTTTAGCTAATGGGGCCTCCTGCTGCTGCTGCGCCGCCGGAGCACGATTTCTGTTCTCATCCTGAAGCAAAGTTCTTAACCTGAAGCACTATTTCTGGGTTAGCGGAGTCTGTAACCTGAAGCGCATGTAACCTGAAGCGTATGTAACCCGAGGTACCACTGTATTTTGGAAGCTGACCAGAGTGGCTGGGGCAACCCAGTTAAGATGGGTGGGGTGCAATTATTATTATTATTATTATTATTATTATTATTATTATTATTATTATTAGAAGGCGAAAAGTGGGGGGTGCAAAACTTTGTTGTTCCACAGTTGAAATTTGAGACACCAAGGTCTGCCACTGCCGTCTTTGCTGGGAAGGAAAACCACCCTCCCTTTTACACACACACACACACACACACACACACACACACACACAGAGAGAGAGAGAGAGAGAGAGAGAGAGAGAGATTTGCTTTCCATTCCCTGAGCTCTGCATGACTTTAAATCAGCCAACCTGGAGCCTTCCAGGTGTTTTTGGACTATAATTCCCACCAGCCCCAGCCAGCACAAGTAGCCAGCTGGTGGGAACTGTAGTCCAAAGCTTCTGGCTGTGCCTTAAGGGAGCTGTAGCACAAAACAACTGGCCAGCGCTTATGAGCTTTGTAATCTCAAAGGTGTGGGGGGCACTGGTTTGGGGAAGGCTGCTTTCAAGAGCAAACCTAGACAGCATCTTAAGAAGCAGAAACATCACCTTGACAACTAACGTCCCTAGAGTTAAAGCTATGGTTTTCCCAGTAGTGATGTATGGAAGTGAGAGCTGGACCATAAAGAAGACATTTTAAGACATTTTAAGTCTTATCCCACAGGACTACGTATTCTGAAACTCTTTCTGTGGTGTTTGGTCTTGTAGCCCCACCCACTTCTTTTTTATATATATAAATTTTTATTAGTTTTTTAACATATCATTTTCAACAGTAATTAAACATACTTTTACATCTTATACAATTTTGTTGACTTCCATCAATCACACCTGAAAATTTTCCAATCTAATCACTTAATATACGTTTCTTACTTTCACTATTACATTTAAATCCTAATAACTAATATCTCTGTTCTTTTTCACTTTGTAATATTTCATATATTTCTCCTTACAAAACTTCTTGTAGTCCTACTAACGTAATTTGTTGACTGCAGTTGCTCTTCAAATAATTCGTATATTTCTTCCAATCTTCTGTAAATCTCTGGTCCCGCAGGTTTTGACTCCTTCCTGTCATTTTATCCAATTCTGCGTAGTCCATTAATTTTGTCTGCCATTCTTCTTTCGTCGGTATGTAGCCCCACCCACTTCTATAACCCCACCCACCCCTGGCCCCTCCCATCTTTGGACAGGCACTTTCTTTAAACCTCCATCCATTGTCTGTTCCTTTAAAGTTTAAAGGAAAAGAAAATTAATTCCAATATGTTATAACACCAAACCAAAAAGAAAATGGTTAGTTATTTATTTCTCTTTGGAGGTAGGGCATTAAACAGACACAACTAAAAAGTGTGTTTGTGCGCACATGCTGTCAAAGGGTTCTTAATTCTCTTTTTCGTTGGTTGGTTTGAAATATTTATAACCTTTCTACAGTATAATCTACCAGGCAGCAAGCATCAATATAAAACATGAGTTTAAAACACACACACATGCACACACCAGTGAAAAAACACCCAGAAAGCAGCAACAGCTAAATATTTATAAAGCTAAACATTTGTAAAACTAAAAGGGATTTGATGAAGACAGAGTATAGGGCAACCAAATATCTTTCAAGAGACTCTTCAGTAGCTCGGGGGCTACCACTGAGAAGGTCCTGTCCCTGGTAATGATATTTCTGACATAGGCAGTCTCCACCCTGGACGAAGCCAAAGATGATGGTCCCAGAAAGTGGGTGGGTTCTGAGGAGATTTCCCCCCTCCCATATCCAAGAATCTGCTGATGTTCTCTGCTGATTCTCCAGAGAGGAGGGGGCGGTTTTCTGCTCTCTACTTATTCCGCTCCAGCCTCACATCACACACACAGAGAGAGAGACTGAGAGTTAGAGAGAGATCGTGTGTATAGATAAGGTTGCTGCTAAGAGCAGCTGCAGACACTCAGTGCAGTTCAGCATTTTCGCTTAGACCTCATTTAGCTCTGCACATAGTTGTGTATTATAGTTGTACATAGAATAAAAGAAGATATTCTACAGAGCTGCTCTCCGAGTCGTTTATGCTCTGCTGTACTCTGCTGTGCGATGACTGTCTTCTTGTGGAAGTGAATCCAGTGCTCACAACTCTAAGCTGTGAGTCCACAGCACTTTGACCTGTTCCTGTGCAGAAGGTGGTCTCTGGAAGTGCTACCCAGCTCGCCTAGCCCAGTCAGGGCTGACGTGGATGAGTCCAGTTGGTGGCACTGGCTCAAGGGCGATGCTGACAGGTTCATGCCAGAGGCGATGGTTGTACTTTGTGCCTAGGCTCACCAGTGTTCACCACTGCCATCTCTTTTCCCTACCAGGGTTGAGGCTAGGTATAATGAATGGATGACATTGGCTAGCGTGAAGGAAGGGGGAAGGAGGCAGGCAGGGAAGAGAATCAGTTCATACTTTCCAAAGCAATGCATGAACCGGAATGTAGCTAGCCATCAAAATCCACACTTCTCAGAATTTTGCAGTGCAGTTTTTCACACACACACACACCAAAAAAGTGTACAAAATGCATACATTGGGGGGGGGGAGTGTACGTTAAAATGCACATTTTAGAGAAAACAACACAACCAAGTACATTATATCAGGAGTAAATTGCTGCAAAAATGCTTATATTGGGGGAAATTGCATACGATAATGTGTATAATAGGAGAAGTGCAAACGTAAGATGCGGACAAAATTTCTTGGAAACTTTTAAGAAAATGCAAACTGGTGTGGAAATGTGGAGACCTGAACTTGAGACTGGAAAAATGTAAAATTGTGAGGAACCAAAATGGGGGCAGATGCATCCATCCTTAGACCAAGGGAGGGCAGCTCACCCAAGTTCACCCAGTGAGCTTTGCGGCTGAGAGGGAGCTTGAAATCTGACGTCTTTCCTTCCTTCCTTCCTTCCTTCCTTCCTTCCTTCCTTCCTTCCTTCCTTCCTTTTGAAGATTTATACCCTACCTTTCAATCTAATGATTCTCGGGAATTTAAAAGCAACAGGTAATAAAATACAAGCAACCACCAAACTCAGCCCTATGACCACACCCAGCCACACCATACCAAATCTTGATCAGTTATGCTTTTACAGATTCAGGGCAGGCGAAATAAAAACCCTTCTTTGCACATCATGCAATGGAGTTAAGAAATGTGCTCCCGTGAAATGCAGTGAAGACCATTGATTTGGATAGCTTCCAAAAGGAAGCCACACAAACCCACGAAGGATAAGTCTATCAATGGCAACTGACCGCAGTGGCCATATAAAGGTAAAGGTACCCCTGCCCGAATGGGCCAGTCTTGCCAGACTCTAGGGTTGTGCACTCATCTCACTCTATAGGCCGGGGGCCAGCGCTGTCCGCAGACACTTCCGGGTCACGTGGCCAGAGTGACAAGCTGCATCTGGCGAGCCAGCGCAGCACATGGAACGCTATTTACCTTCCTGCTGGTAAGCGGTCCCTATTTATCTACTTGCACCCGGAGGTGCTTTCGAACTGCTAGGTTGGCAGGCGCTGGGACCGAACGACGGGAGCGCACCCCGCCGCGGGGATTTGAACCGCCGACCTTTCGATCGGCAAGTCCTAGGCGCTGAGGTTTTACCCACAGCGCCACCCGCGTCCCTTCTAGTGGCCATATAGAACCTCCATGTTCCAAGGCAGGCTGCCTCTGAGCACCATTGGCAAGGGTGGCAAGAGCAGGAGAGGGCGACTGCCATTGAGTCCTCCCTGTGGGGTCCCCAGGCAGGTGTCTGGTGGGTCACTGTGGGACAGAGGATGCCAGATCAGATGGTCTCATCCAGCAGGGTTCTTCTGATGACTCTGAAGAGGTTTACACCCATCGTCCATTAATGAACTGCAGGAATTCTAATCAGGGGGTGTTGCTAGAGGGTTGGTCCCCGGCAGACAGCCCCTGGTCTCTCCCTAAGAGCCACAAATGTTTCTGGGTAGGTGTGAGAGGTAATGCATTGGGGAGTGTTCTGAATTACTGGGTAGGAGATGAATTTTAGGGAAATAAATTAAGTTTATCTTATTGATAGGTGATTTGGAGAGGGAATTGGTTTGGAGCACAATCGGTTGGGGAAAGAACTGGGGATAAACAAACTGAAGAGAACCTAAGACCTCTGGTTATATAAATTCAATAAAACAGCAACAGGAGCAACAACTGTTCTGGGGTGAGGTGCCAATTGACCGAATAATATACTTGGGAATTATTTGGATGGGGAATTGGTTGGTTCTGTGACACTTAAATCCTAAATTTACACCTGCACATGAAATTAGCACATGCAGATTTTATGCAGATTTGTGCCTATGGGCCCAAATCATAGAATTATAGAGTTGGAAGGGACACCGAGGGTCATCTAGTCCAACCCCTGCAATCTCAGCTAAAGCATCCATGACAGAGGACCACCCAACCTTTGCTTAAAAACCTCCAATGAAGGAGAGTCCACAACCTCTCAAAGGAGACCATTCCTGTCCTTTTTTGTATTTGAACTCTGCAGCTTCTTTGGGGCAGAGACCTTTTTATAATAATCTATATATTGTGCCAGGGACGCGGGTGGCGCTGTGGGTTAAACCGCAGAGCCTAGGACTTGCCGATCAGAAGGTTGGCGGTTCGAATCCCCGAGACGGGGTGAGCTCCCGTTGCTCGGTCCCTGCTCCTGCCAACCTAGCAGTTCGAAAGCACGTCAAAGTGCAAGTAGATAAATAGGTACCGCTCCTGCGGGAAGGTAAACAGCATTTCCGTGCGCTGCTCTGGTTCGCCAGAAGCGGCTTAGTCCTGCTGGCCACATGACCCGGAAGCTGTACGCCGGCTCCCTCGGTCAGTAAAGCGAGATGAGCGCCGCAACCCCAGAGTCGGTCACGACTGGACCTAATGGTCAGGGGTCCCTTTACCTTTACCTATATATTGTGCTGCATTCTCCATCGAGGTGCTGCCATTAATTCTTATGCTGCTATAAATAATATGACAGAACATTGTGGCCATCGCATTGCTCCCAGGCAGAGGGGCTTTGCTTCCGAAAAAGGAGGGGTTTCCTTCTTCAACAGACAACCACCTTTCCTGGGGAAAATACCCCCTCCCTCCCTCCCTCCCTCTCTCTCTCTCTCTCTCTCTCTCTCTCTCTCTCTCTCTCTCTCCAACCTCCTTGCTAGACCTGATTTGTCCTCTGCAAGATTCTTTTCTGTCTCTCCCTCCAGCTCCGTCTCACCCCAGCTTCGTATAACACGATAACGGTGGGGACCTCTGGCAACAATAGGGGGATTGTGAAGCCAAGAGAGACGAGGAGGGAGATATAATAGAGACATCTCGGAGGGATATGATTTTGCCGACATCCAGGGCCTGACCTCCATAGCTCCTTCTATTGTGAGCTTTTATGCCCAAAATATGATTTCCAAGAGGGATTAACAACTTCAAAAGGCAACCAGGCTTTGATGCCGGCGCTCCTAAAACCTTCATTCAAATCTTTTTAGTGAGGTTCTATATATATTTTATTTCGAGCAAACCTGATTAAAGTTCCCCATTGTCCTTAATGACATGCTTCTGTCCTCTCTCTTAAAAAAATAATTATAATATTAAAAAGTGATGGGGAAAACTTTTCCCCGTTTCTTTTAAAAAAGAAACTAAATACTGTTTAAATCAATAGTTGGTTATATTTGAGTTGATGCTTTTCTGCTTTGGCTAGTAAAATCACGAGAATTTGGAACACTTCCCTCTCCTTTTGCAGGTCCTGTAGACAATGGGCGGGGCTTCCCCTACCCCTAGGGATGAACAAATCTGTCAATTTTATTTCCTCTGAGTTTCTAATTTCCCTACTCTTCAGTTCTCCATGTTTTCAGATTAGTTCATTTTTTTTTTTTTAAAAAGAAATCCTCATGAAAACTTGTCGGCATCTAAGGGCAAATTTATTCTGACATGCACATTCTTGCAAGCAGTTTCCCCTAACTTAGTGCATTTTATATAGTTTTTCCACCAATACACACATCGTTAAGCACACTTTCCCACAGCAAACACATTTTTTGTGCACGTTATTTGGTTGGAGAACTGCATCACGAAATTCGGGGTGTGAATTTCAAGCGATAGCAGTGTTTCAGTTAAATTAGATTCGCATCAAAATCCCAGCCAAACTGAACTTCTCTCCCTCCCCAGAGGTTTTCGCAACTGCATCTACAGTGGTACCTCGGGTTAAGTACTTAATTCATTTCGGAGATCCGTACTTAAGCTGAAACTGTTCTTAACCTGAAGCACCACTTTAGCTAATGGGGCCTCCTGCTGCTGCGCCGCTGGAGCCTGATTTCTGTTCTTATCCTGAAGCAAAGTTCTTAACCTGAAGCACTATTTCTGGCTTAGTGGAATGTGTAACCTGAAGCGTATGTAACCCGAGGTACCACTGTATACAAAGCCAACTTTCTAAACTGTAACAGCCCTGAACAACCACAACTACATATTATTCCATATTATTCTGAACAATTTTGCAGTGTTTTTAAACACTTATTTCTACATACTCCAAAATGGGATGACCAGAATTGCCTCCATGTTGACTGTATGATCTTTGGGGACAGAGACTGTCTCTGGGTAGGATAGATAGCCAAGGCTGCTCTGGAGGTGCCAGTACTTTAGCTAGGTCTCCTCAGTCAGGATCAGGCCTGCAGTCCAGTGGCTAGGGGTCAGCTTGGCTGCGTGTAATTGGGAAAGGTCGTATTTCCTGGGCAGGCAGCATGGACACAGAGCTGACCTTTCACCTTTGGCGTCATGTGGAATTGATGGCTCCCATATGGGCTGGGTTTGTGTGCCCAAAGATCCCAAAGCCTTTGAGCTTGTCTTCATGCTTTTTTAAAAAATAAGTGTGTTCCTAAGAATAAGATAAGAGGAGGAAAGAGCTTGCTAAGTCTCAAAATGTTCACGGGCATGATTCTGCAGTTGCTGAGGATATGCTGGATTGCAGAAAAAAGCATGGAATGTGGACACAGAATTCAGCTTCCTCAGAATATTAGCCTTCCTTCTTTCTAGTGAGCTCCTAGCCCTCAGTGTTCTGGAAATGCATACCCTCCAACATTTCTCTGATGAAAACAGGGACTTCCTTTCTTCTTTTTTCTTCTTCTTCTTCTTCTTCTTCTTCTTCTTCTTCTTCTTCTTCTTCTTCTTCTTCTTCTTCTTCTTCCCTGCCCATCTGACATATATGAAAGCATAATAAAACATTAATCATTTAAAAACTTCCCTATACAGTAGTACCTCGGGTTAAGTACTTAATTCGTTCCGGAGGTCCGTTCTTAACCTCAAACTGTCCTTAACCTGAAGACCACTTTAGCTAACAGGGCCTCCTGCTGCCGCCGCACCGCCGAAGCACAATTTCTGTTCTTATCCTGAAGCAAAGTTCTTAACCTGAAGCACTATTTCTGGGTTAGCGGAGTCTGCAACCTGAAGCGTATGTAACCTGAAGCGTATGTAACCTGAGGTACCGCTGTACAGGGTTGCCTTCAAGTGTCTTCTAAAGATGGTATAGTTACTTATCTCTTTGGCTCGGGGTGTGTGTGTGTGTCACATAACTCCATACCCTCCAACATTTCTCTGATGAAAATAAGTACGTCCTAAGGAAAAGAGGGACATGGGTGGCGCTGTGGGTTAAACCACAGAGCCTAGAACTTGCCGATCAGAAGGTCGGCGGTTCAAATCCCCACGACAGGGTGAGCTCCCATTGTTCAGTCCCAGCTCCTGCCCACCTAGCAGTTCAAAAGCACATCAAAGTACAAGTAGATAAATAGGTACCACTCCAGCGGGAAGGTAAACGGCGTTTCCGTGCGCTGCTCTGGTTCGCCAGAAGCGGCTTAGTCATGCTGGCCACATGACCCGGAAGCTGTCTGCGGACAAACGCCGGCTCCCTCGGCCTATAGAGCGAGATGAGCGCCGCAGCCCCAGAGTTGGTCACGACTGGACCTAATGGTCAGGGGTCCCTTTACCTTTAAGGAAAAGAGGGTCGTTCCGAGATCGAATCAGAAACTGGGTAAAGGTAAAGGTAAAGGTACCCCTGCCCGTACGGGCCAGTCTTGCCAGACTCTAGGGTTGTGCGCCCATCTCACTCAAGAGGCCGGGGGCCAGCGCTGTCCGGAGACACTTCCGGGTCATGTGGCCAGCGTGACAAGCTGCATCTGGCGAGCCAGCGCAGCACACGGAACACCATTTACCTTCCCGCTAGTAAGCGGTCCCTATTTATCTACTTGCACCCGAGGACAGCTCCTGTAAATCTGGGACTGTCCCTGGAAAACAGGGACACATGGAGGGTCTGGAAATCTGCTTGAAATTATACAAGCACCGCTTGCAGAAAGCTCAGATTTTGGACTCCTGGATTCATTTCTTCCACCCAACTTTGGCCCAATCATCTCTTATGTGGCTCTTCTATGCATTAGTGACACCTTCATCCCCAGCTGTGGCGTGAACATGCACCCTGTTGTTGACTGTCATGACCCTGGTGTTGAGCCAGATGGCACAGCAGCACTGTGGCTGGGTGGATGAGGAAGTGTTTGCCCCAACCCTGTGCCATCACCTAATTGCCCTGCTTCTGCCAGACTAAATACAGGAAGCGGAAGGTCAGGCCTGATGACCGTGTGCCTAAGCAGGCGACGAGGAGAAGTCGGAGAGGCCTGGGAGTGACCCCCAGGCGTTAGCTCCTGCCCCGGCTGGCTCCATTAACAGCCAAACCAAACAGTACAAATAGCATCATTTAGGAACCGGCTGAAACCCAAGCACCCTCCCCCCACCCCGTTGCAAAGGGCAGACACTGCACAATTAGCAACCGGGGGGGGGGGGGCAGCTATGAGAGGAGAATATTCGCTCCCCTTACCAAGTCCTATTGCCCTTGTTCAAAAGGACTATTGTTTCAGTCAGGGCGCCAGAATCTAAAGCGTGTGTGTGTGTGTGTTGTGCATGTATTTATGGGGCTGTGGCAAGGTGGGGGGGGGGTGCAGAATAAGTAGCCAGACTGTATATATGCATTTATGCATGTGTATCTTCAAACACACATCTTTGCAGGCCTGTGTTTGGACTATTATTATTCTTAATTTTTAAAAAATGAGATGAAACAATATCTTCAATTTCCCCAAAACTGGAGGCTGTGGCAGTTTCCCCTTCACAAATCCCCAATATTAAAAGACCAACTCGTCTCCCTAGAGAACAATTGCTAGATAGATTGCGTGTGCATATGGTGCATGGGACACGGGTGGCGCTGTGGGTTAAGTGTCTTCGGACAGCGCTGGCTCCCGGCCTCTTAACCGTGATGAGCACGCAACCCCAGAGTCGGTCACGACTGGCCAGTACGGGCAGGGGTACCTTTACCTTTACCTTTTACCATTCCTGCTGGGATGTGGGTGGCACTGTGGGTTAAACCACAGAGCCTAGGACTTGCGGATCAGAAGTTCGGCAGTTCGAATCCCCGTGACGGGGTGAGCTCCCGTTGCTCGGTCCCTACTCCTGCCAACCTAGCAGTTTGAAAGCACGTCAAAGTACAAGTAGATAAATAGGTACTGCTCCGGCGGGAAGGTAAACGGCGTTTCTGTGCGCTGCTCTGGTTTGCCAGAAGCGGCTTGGTTATGCTGGCCACATGACCCGGAAGCTGTACGCTGGCTCCTTCGGCCAGTAAAGCGAGATGAGCGCCGCAACCCCAGAGTCAGCCACGACTAGACCTAATGGTCAGGGGTCCCTTTGCCTTTACCTTATGGCACATGAACTAATTGGCACCGATTATTTTGGTGCTATTTTGTAGCGCAGGCCCCAGGTTTGATCCCCAGCATCTCAAGATAGGGCTGGGAAGGACTCCTGGCTGAAACCCTATCGAGCTGCTGCTGCTGCCAGTCAGTGCAGACAATACTAGATAAAAGAGTGGACTGCTGCAGTGTACGTCAGCTTCCTTTCTCCATCTCTACATTATCATCATTATAGAGTCACAAGAATGGTAGAGTTGGATGGCACTGTCAGTTTGCACAGCGCTAATAATAATAATAATAATAATAATAATAATAATAATAATAATTTATACCCCGCCCATCTGGCTGGGTTTCCCCAGCCACTCTGGGCGGCTTCCAACAGAATATGAAAATACAATAACCTATTAAACATTAAAAGCTTCCCTAAACAGGGCTGCCTTCAGATGTCTTCTAAAAGTCTGGTAGTGGTTGTTCTCTTTGACATCTGATGGGAGGGCGTTCCACATGGCGGGCGCCACC
The DNA here is from genome assembly GCF_964188315.1 of Podarcis muralis. NCBI lineage: Eukaryota > Metazoa > Chordata > Lepidosauria > Squamata > Lacertidae > Podarcis > Podarcis muralis. Next base: position 86,217,874 of record NC_135661.1, read on the forward strand.
ACCAAGAAGGCCCTCTGCCTTGTTCCCTGTAACTTGGTTTCTTGCAGCGAGGGAACCGCCAGAAGGCCCTCGGCGCTGGACCTCAGTGTCTGGGCAGAACGATGGGGTGAAGACGTTCCTTCAGGTATACTGGACCGAGGCTATTTAGGGCTTTGAAAAAGGGGCAGACACAAAGAACTTTGTGGCGATAAATATTTTGCCTGTTGCCAAACCTCCTCCCTTGGAGGTTTTAAAGCAGAGATTGGATGGCCGTCTCTCATGGATGCTTCAGCTGAGATTCCTGCATTGCAACGGGGTGGACTGGATGACCCTGGGGGGTCCCTCCTAACTCTACAATTCTATGATTCTATTGTGTTCTCTTTTTCCAGGGGAGAGCCAATAACTGGATGACCGAGGATATGCTGGTCACGGGAGGGTCTCAGATTGGGAGCCAGTGTGGCAGCGGAGTGGCTGCAGTGTTGTCCTCAGATTGAGGAGTCTGAATCCCCAGTCAGGCAGAAATTTCACAGGCTCACATTGGACAAGTTAACTACCGCTCAGCTTAGCCTATCTTACAGGGTTGTGGTTTGCACTGCCTTGAGCTCTTTCGTGGGAGGAAGTGATAAAAACATAATGACTCTGCAGTGCTAACCCTCCTTCCCTGGGAGTAAACCCCAACGTGGGAGTAAGCCCCATTTAATTCAGGTGGATTTATTTCTGGGTAGAAACAGAGTTAGGATTGCTACCTCAGTTAAATTAAATCCCTGGCGTCGCCGCTCAAAAAATGGGGAATCCCAGGTTTGGGTGCTGGGGGCTAGAAGACACCATTCTGGGCTGGAGGGACCAGCAGTCTGACCCAACATAGAAGCCTGAACCCCATTATTATTATTATTATTATTATTATTATTATTATTATTGACGCGGGTGGTGCTGTGGGTTAAACCACAGAGCCCAGGACTTGCCGATCAGAAGGTCGGCGGTTCGAATCCCCGCGACGGGGTGAGCTCCCGTTGCTCGGTCCCTGCTCCTGCCAACCTAGCAGTTCGAAAGCACGTCAAAGTGCAAGTAGATAAATAGGTACCGCTCCGGCGGGAAGTTAAATGTCGTTTCCGTGCGCTGCTCTGGTTCGCCAGAAGCGGCTTAGTCATGCTGGCCACATGACCCAGAAGCTGTACGCCGGCTCCCTCGGCCAATAAAGCGAGATGAGCGCCGCAACCCCAGAGTCGGTCACGACTGGACCTAATGGTCAGGGGTCCCTTTACCTTTAAGGAAAAGCGGGGCATTCCAGGATCAAATCAGAAACTGGGACGGCTTCTGTAAATCTGGGACTGTCCCTGGAAAATAGGGACACTTGGAGGGTCTGGGCTTTGAATCCAAAAGGCCTAAACTCAAATACCATCTTAGCTGTTTTCACTGCCTTTCAGCCATAGTTGTTTTAGCTGCAAAGTGGGAACAACAGAGAAAACTCTAATGCCGTACCTGACAGCTTAAACCAGGGGCTTTCTGGGACCTGAACTGACCAGGGTGGCTTGGTTATGAGGAGGCTGCATTCTGCTAGTGTTTCTTGGGAAACAGTGTTGGGGGATTCTGCTGGAAATGGAAACGGGAGCTGGAAGTCCCACAGTTCACATGTTCATCAGAGGGCAGGAATGGAAATTATGCAAGGGAATATGAGCAGCGTTCACTATCATTGTTCCTTTTAGTCCACAAATGTTGCATAAATAATTATGTTGCTTAACGCATTGCTTTCCTCCCACTAAAACGCCTTCAAATTTATTGCATAAGTAATTACATGTTTCAGCGGACAGCGAGGCAAATAATATAGGCTACAGCAGAAGCCAAACTGTAGTGGAACCGAAATAGCGATGATTGCAGTGAACCTAGGATAGCATGCAGATCACAGCCTCCTTTACATCCCTGTTCTTAGATGCCATTACAAGCAGTGGAGCAGGAGGGATGGACAGAGATGACCTTGGGGCACAAAACCCACCTAAAAGTGAGTCTTTGCAATGAAAAGAAGCTGTGCAAGGGAGACTTATTCCTGAGAACTTCCTGGTGGATTCATGGCCTACATAAGCCAGCAGTAGAGGTTTGGGTGCCCTGGCAGCATTCTTGCTAAAAATATTTTACTTGATAAATGTTTGCAGCCTAATACCAAAGGGATCAAACTTTAACTCGGGCAAAAGATACCTGCATTGGAGGGGTTGGACTCAGATGATCCTCATAGTCCCTTCCAACTCTACAATTCTATGACTCTAGGTGCTGGGTTCAAATCTTGGCAGGCCACAAATGAACAGAAGCTGGTGTGGGACAAAAGTTTCTCAGAGTAGCTTAGGGAACATTTTGCCTGCCATGCTTCATGTGGACATCACTCTGATCTGGCTGTCATCTCTGGTGAAAAACGCTTGCCAAGTTTTCGAATCAACACTGGTGGTGGGTGGTCCATTGTGCAAATGGGGCACTGCTCCACCAACCTCAGTCTCCCCTTAACCAGCCCTCAGCTGCCTGCCTTCTTACAACCAGGCCTTTGGCTAATTCAACAATCTACGGCCTTGTGGATAATAATCTGAGGCCCTTCTTCATGTGCCTTCTCTGCAAGAGGTCTGGAGGGTGACAACAGAAGAATGGGCCTTTTCTGCATTGTCCCCTCACTTGTGGAATGCTTCCCCCAGGTAGTTTTGGCTAGCACCTTTAGGTGCCAGGCAAAAACATTCCTCTTCAACCAGGCCTTTGGCTGACTAACATCCTATGCCCTTTTAAATGTGTTTGTAGGAGGGGATTATTGGTCTGTTTTGTTTTGTTTTTAATATATATATTGTGTGTTTGTCTTGTGAAGGGCGGTATACAAAATTAATCAATAAGATAATTTTAAAAATTAAGTATACAGTGGTACCTCTGGTTAAGTACTTAATTCGTTGCGGAGGTCCGTTCTTAACCTTAAACTGTTCTTAAACTGAAGCACCACTTTAACTAATGGTGCTTCCTGCTGCTGCCGCGCCGCTGGAGCCCGGTTTCTGTTCTTACCCTGAAGCAAAGTTCTTAACCTGAAGCACTGTTTCTGGGTTAGCGGAGTCTGTAACCTGAAGCGTATGTAACCCAAGGTACCACTGTAATTATAATAACCAGTTCAAAGGATGACCTGGCTGCCAACATCCTCCTCCTCTGTTTCAGTGTTGCCCTTGCAAAACTCAGCAAGGCAGAAGGATGGAGACAAAGCCGTAACTGGTTGGTTCTGCCTGTCATTGCCTCTGACGCCACCTACTGTTGGGCTCCCTGCCTTCTGCCCTACCAGCAATTACTCTTGACTCTCAGAGGAAAAAGCTGCCGTCTGCCTCTAGCCTGAACGAGCCTGCATGTAAGACAAGATCACTTAGCTCCTCCTCACCATCCATCTGCAACATGGGAATACTGGCCAACCTTCCAGGGTGATTGTAAGGAGGAGATCATGTGTGTGAAAGCACTTTGTGCAGCCACAAGCTCTGTACAAATGTTGAGGACAGCGATGATTAAACCAATAACAGAAAATTGGGAAGATTCCAAAGAGAAAAACCGAATGCTCAAATCGGACATGAGTGCGCACATGTGTTTATGTGTAGCGAGAGGACATATATTGTCTCTAACTGCGCTGCAAAGACTTCTCTTGTGGGGATGGGGTCCCACGGGAAAGGGATGTGCGCAGGGGGCGAGGGTGGGTGGTGGGTCGCTCAGTCGCTCGTCAAGCACAGCCGTGAAAGAAAGAACTCCGAAATCTTAAATCGCACAAAGACCCAAAGGAGATTGGCAAGAAACCCCGTGTTCCCCGCCTCTCCCAATTGCGAGTTCAAGGATTCCCCCAGCAAACAATCTCTAAAGAGCTTAGAGCAGGATTAAGTTTGGGATGTACCAGCAGCCTTGGGATTAGGGCTCATGGACCCAGCAGGAGGGAGGGAGGGAAGCTCACTTTCCCCCTAGAGCAGCGGAACAGAGGCACCAACATACAGAGGTGAAAGTGAGCAGGTATGGCCATGCGTGGAGTACCTGTGCGAGGTTAAGAGTGCTATGGTGGGGTGTTTTCTCTATAACAGGGGAGGGGAGGATGGTTTGAAGCTAAAACAGATTAAGTTGTTTAGAGATTAATAATAATAATGAAAATAATAATAATAATAAAGGTAAAGGGACCCCTGACCATTAGGTCCAGCTGTGGCCAAGTCTGGGGCTGCGGCGCTCATCTCGCTTTATTGGCCGAGGGAGCCGGCGTACAGCTTCTAGGTTGTGTGGCCAGCATGACTAAGCTGCTTCTGGCGAACCAGAGCAGCGCATGGAAACGCCGTTTACCTTCCCGCCGGAGTAGTACCTATTTATCTAAGGACTGGAAACGATGCCTTATGAGGAACGGCTAAGGGAGCTGGGCATGTTTAGCCTGGAGAAGAGGAGGTTAAGGGGTGATATGATAGCCATGTTCAAATATATAAAAGGATGTCACATAGAGGAGGGAGAAAGGTTGTTTTCTGCTGCTCCAGAGAAGCGGACACAGAGCAATGGATCCAAACTACAAGAAAGAAGATTCCACCTAAACATTAGGAAGAACTTCCTGACAGTAAGAGCTGTTCAACAGTGGAATTTGCTGCCAAGGAGTGTGGTGGAGTCTCCGTCTTTGGAGGTCTTTAAGCAGAGGCTTGACAACCATATGTCAGGAGTGCTCTGATGGTGTTTCCTGCTTGGCAGGGGGTTGGACTCGATGGCCCTTGTGGTCTCTTCCAACTCTAGGATTCTATGATTCTAGGTGGGTCGTGTAAACAAAGAATTCCCTCCCATTGTCTCTGAACTTCTTGGGTGTTGTGAAGAAAGTGAGTGTGGTGGTGCTGTTGGAAATGGGGGTAGGCCCTTTTCCAGTGTCAGGATCCCAACCTCACCACCCTCCAGAGCTATACTTGTGCTGCGCCACCAGCCTTCGGGCTTCTTTCCAATTGTGTATAATCCGTAACCTATTTCTGATTCATCTCTGGAGCTCTTTAAGAGCTGCCCCTTTTCGAAGCTTTCCTTTTTTCACTCTCTCTCTCTCTCTCTTTTTGGTCTGGACTTATCTCTTATTGTTACAAAATCTTCTTCCTCTTCTTCTTTTTTTTTTTTAAAGTAAAATGATTATTATTAAAGGACAAAAAAAGAAGAGGGCTGCTGTGGCTTTAAAGGAAGGAGGGGGGGAAAGGCAGACTTGCAGCTTTGCGGCACCTGTCAAAGGTTTTCAGAAGGCGGCTAAGAAAAATGGAAGTGAAAACCGCCTTCATTAACATAAAGCCATTTAGGTGATCAATGGTCCCCAGCCGTAAACAACGATTTCAATCCATAGAGCGGTTGATTGGGCTTTGCCTTCTCTGGCTCAGCGCGATGGCTTGGCTGACAGTAGGGAAGAAAAATGTTGCGATTGACCCAGGAGTTGAGCGCAGCCTGGAAAATTAAAAGTGCCGAGGAGGGAGAAAGCGAGAGGGGGCCAAGAGGTTGGAGGCAAGGAAACAAGAGGCTTGGGGGGCTGGAACGAGGCGTTTTTGCCTGGACCCAAGCCTCAGTGGGTCTTGCCCCAAAGAGGGGCGGGCAGTCTTTAGGGAAGGGGCGAGTCCAGCCTGAACCACTCTCTTCACCTTTTTGTGTCTTCAGTGAGGATGGGCAAATCTGAATGGTTCGGTTTCCCCCCGTCTCATTTTTCCAATCTTAAATGTTCAGTTCACATCAGTTTGTGAATTCCTTTTAAAGCAAATCCTCATGAAAATTCACCAGCATTTTATTGGGGAATCTATCCTAATAGACACATCTTTGCATGCAGCTTGGTCTAATATGCACATTTTTCACATTTCCAATATAATGCATTTTTGCACAGTAAGCCTTGGGCGCGTTTAACTTGGGCGCATTCAGCTTTATGCTCTTGGCCAAAAAAAATCGAATCAATTAGGAAGGAGGCGGGGTTCCAAGGAAAACGACTTTGGCAATCGCACCTGACATTGAACCCAACAGGTTTCGACATTATGCGATTTGGGCTTTAGGAGCAACCCTTGGAAAATAACCACCACATAAATTGTGGGCCTACTGTGTGCTATTTTCATGAATACAATGGTACCTCGGGTTACAGACACTTCAGGTTACAGACTCCGCTAACCCAGAAATAGTACCTCGGGTTAAGAACTTTGCTTCAGGATGAGAACAGAAATCGCACCGCAGTGGTGCGGTAGCAGCGGGAGGCCCCATTAGCTAAAGTGTTACCTCAGGTTAAGAACAGCTTCAGGTTAAGAACGGACCTCTGGAACGGATTAAGTTCTTAACCCAAGGTACCACTGTACATGCATTATAGGCACACTTTGCCTCCGTGAATTCATTTTTGTAGGCATTATTCAGCTGGAGAACTGCCCTGCTAAGTTTGGAAGAGTGCCGTTTTCGAACGATGACTGTCTTTTCGTTCTCTATTTGCTTCAGAAAGTGCAATTTATGTACATTTGCCTTTAAATGTAAACTGAATCAAGTTTCCCCCACCATCTTGAGTTCCTACCACGTAGTGCTATCTCAGTGTATTGGGCTTTCAAAATGGCTGAAACTTGAGGGCCCAATTATTGGAGTTGGACTAACCAATTCTTTATCTAGCTGCCCCTCCAGACTTTGATCTGATGGTGTGGTGAAATTTTCCTTCAGTTTGGCTCAAAAGGAAAAGAGACCCATGCTTATTTACTTATTGAAAAATATATATTCCATACTTCAATTTTAGTACAGTGGTGCCTCGCAAGATGAAATTAATTCGTTCTGTGAGTTTTTTCGTCTTGCGAATTTTTCGTCTTGCGAAGCACGGTTTCCCATAGGAATGCATTGAAAATCAATTAATGCGTTCCTATGGTCAAAAAAAGTCCAAACAAAGCCAAATTTGGTACAAAAAGAGTTTATTAAGTGCTCCTTAAAGTCACACATACTGTAAAGAGTCCTCCTCTGTGACCTCCAGGCCCATGGTCCCCCCCAAGGAAACAATGTCCTGCACCACTGTTGACTCTGGTGCATCAGAGTCACTTGGTGCCACACAGTCCGGCCACAGGCTGCGCCAAGCGCAATTCAAATTTCTCTGACTGATCCCGTCCCAGGCTGTGGTGATCATCTTCAAGCAGGTGACGATGTCGAAGTGGTCCTTCCAGAATTCCCTCAGAATTCCCTGGGTATTAACAGTTTTAAGAAAAAGGAAACAAACTTGCAAGACGTTTTCGTCTTGCGAAGCAAGCCCATACGGAAATTCGTCTTGCGAAGCAACTCAAAAAACGAAAACTCTTTCGTCTTGCGAGGCATTCGTCTTGCGAGGTACCACTGTATTTTTTTTTAACTAACTAACTAACTAACTAACTAACTAACTAACTAAAACTAACTAACTAACTAACTAAAACTAACTAACTAACTAACTAACTAACTAACTAACTAACTAACTAACTAACTAACAGGTGCCTGTCTTTTGTTGGCTTTCAATAGTATAATTGCATGGCTTAGGGCTTCTCTCTCTACCTCAAGGTTTTCCTGGGAAGAACTGGGGTATTTTTGCCTCTCCCCACTGAGCTGTTATCACTAGAGGTTGGAAAGATAACTGAGAGGCCCCATTCCTCGATGGAATGCTGCAGCTGGAATGAAGGCCCCAGGCCCTGCGTGTGTGTTTCCTCTAGGGATGTTGGGATCAGGGGAAAACATATTTCCTATGCCTCCCAGTGTCCTGGGATGTGCTACACACCCAGAGCGCCAGAGCACTATCCAGGATCTCACCTGGGGCTGCCAGCCATCCCTAGAAAAATGGGATTGTTCCGTATTTGGGCAAAAGTGTCCCCTGTCCCATCTGAACTTCAAACGAGAAGCCTTTCCCCCCTGTATTCAAGCTTGGCCGGCCCCAAATTGTGGTTGCTTTGCTGTCAGTGTGTCCCACAAGGAGCCTGGTCTGACACGAGCGACAATAGAGAGAAGGGGAAAGGACAGGGGTAGGGAACCTAAGGCCCATGGGCCGGAAGCAGCCCACAGAGCCTGTTTAACCGGCCCACGAGCCGTCCACTCAGCAAGTCCCCACACGCTGTGCTAAACCGGCGTGGCGTGGCGTGGGGTCTCTCTTCCGCGGCTCTGGAAATTGCTTCTGCGCATGCCCAGACGCCAAAAATTGCTTCTGTGCAGGCACGATTTTCGGCATCTGGGCATTTGCAGAAGTGATTTCTGGTGCCGCAGACATGCACAGACATGATTTTCAGTGTCGCGCTGCGCTGGGCTAGCCTGGCCCACGGAGGATCTCAGCGGGCGTGATCTGGCCCATGCCTGGTTGTTGTTGATGTTGTTGTTTAGTCGTTTAGTCGTGTCCGACTCTTCGTGACCCCCTGGACCAGAGCACACCAGGCACTCCTGTCTTCCACTGCCTCCCGCAGTTTGGTCAAACTCATGCTGGTAGCTTCGAGAACACTGTCCCACCATCTCATCCTCTGTCGTCCCCTTCTCCTTGTGCCCTCCATCTTTTCCAACATCAGGGTCTTTTCCAGGGAGTCTTCTCTTCTCATGAGGTGGCCAAAGTATTGGAGTCTCAGCTTCAGGATCTGTCCTTCCAGTGAGCACTCAGGGCTGATTTCCTTCAGAATGGATACGTTTGATCTTCTTGCAGTCCATGGGACTCTCAAGAGTCTCCTCCAACACCATAATTCAAAAGCATCAATTCTTCGGCGATCAGCCTTCTTTATGGTCCAGCTCTCACTTCCATACATTACTACTGGGAAAACCACAGCTTTAACTATATGGACCTTGGTCGGCAAGATGATGTCTCTGCTTTTTAAGATGCCTTGCCAATCCCTGGGGGAAGGAGCAGCTTCCTCTCCCTCTCCTTCCTTCCCTCTCGCTGGTGCTCCTCCACAGCCGCCGCCCGCCAGTCTAGCATGGGGCGACTCTACTGCCACCCTGACCTGACCTCCCCTTCCATCTACCCCTAGACCCTGCCCAGCGCAGTCTTTAGCATATGTGCCGCCGGGGTGCAAAGATCCGCCCAGCGCCCCCAAATTTAGTTTAGCCCCCAAATTAACTTTCATTATGCTTATGCCAGACACCACGCTTACGCCTTATCTCTCGTTTACGAAAGAAGGGAGGAAAAAGAAACAAACTTTTTTATTTGCTCATTTATTTACAATACACTTATACAACACCACCACATTTAAACTTATAAGTATTGTTTAGGCACCTACTTAGGAGAAACATCAGTCGTGTCAAAGGCGTTGCTGACCCTGCTGCTGCAAGGCAGCGCAGCTCAATACAATACGTAACATAATATTTTGATGTAAGAGTTAATTTTGCATGCATGGCGCCATTGAGAATGACAAGCGCCATCGTTGAGTCAAGCGCCGCCGTTGTGAATGACAAGCGCCGCCGCTAGCGCAGCGCGTCTTTGGTAAATGAGCGCACAAAGTAAAAATTCCTTTAGTGAAACAGTAGGTATACATTTCGGTAATACCTCGGTATATATGTATTTTGTTTTTCTAGCTTGATCAAAATTATTTCATAACAGGTAGATAGTTAAGAGCTTAGGTGGCTTCAGCGGTGGGTGCCTGGCGCCTCCTAGAATTCGGCGCTCAGGTGCCCCGCACCCCTTGCACCCCTGACCCTGCGCATCTACGAGCATCAAGGGGAAGACCGGGGCCAGAAGGCAGGACTCTGAATGTGAGGAACGCCCCTCCACAAAGGGGCGTTTCGTGTCATTATAGTGTGTGTGTGTATATCTCGCACTCCTCACCCCGACCTATTATTTATTTTGCCCAACCTGTCCAATGTTTTGCCTGACCAAAGGTGCCAACCCTAATTTCACCTCTACAGCATTTGTGATAACAGCAAATCAAATACTTTCTGCTGTCACCCCCACCCCACCAAGGCAAAGGTTTGAAATTGTGATCTGCTCTGTAATCTTTCGATGAAGGGCGGTATACAAATTTAGTAAATAAATAAATGAAATAAGGCAACCACCTATTTCCTACATTTCAGAATTTGTTGCCTCCTATCACTTAAAGAGTAGGGACGTGGGTGGCACTGTGGGTTAAACCACTGAGCCTCTTGGGCTTGCCGATTGGAAGGTCGGTGGTTCTATCCCCGCGACGGGGTGAGCTCCCGTTGCTCGGTCCCTGCTCCTGCCAACCTAGCAGTTCGAAAGCACATCAAAGTGCAAATAGATAATTAGGTACCACTCCGGCGGGAAGGTAAACGGCGTTTCCGTGCGCTGCTCTGGTTCGCCAGAAGCGGCTTAGTCATGCTGGCCACATGACCCGGAAGCTGTACGCCGGCTCCCTCGGCCAATAAAGCAAGATGAGCGCCGCAACCCCAGAGTTGGCCACGACTGGACCTAATGGTCAGGGGTCCCTTTACCTTTACCTTATCACTTAAAGTGCAGCTACCTCCAACCTTTGAAAAATATGTAGACCCTGAATGAAAAGTCCTGACCCCCAACAGTTTTAGCCAAGTCGCACCTCCCCATAGTATGCTAAAAACAGTAGCTAAGGGAGCCGTTACAAAAGGTAAGGGGATTCAGGGCCCTCCTGTAATGTGACCACTATACACTACAAAAAGGCAGTGGCGTAGCGTGGGGGGTGCCAGGGGTGCCGGCCGCACCGGCTGCAACATCTGGAGGGGCGCGAGTCCAGAGGGCCCAGCCCCGTCGTGCCCTCGGCCCGCCCCTATTGTCAGAGCGGCCGGCCAGCCTCCGCCTGCTCCTACCTTGCCCACCCGAGGACTGCGGCAGCGCCCGCCCCCATGGCCACCTACCCTCGCCTCGCCCATTGGCTTGCCCCCCCTCGGCCCCGCCTCTCTCTGATGGCCGCGGGGGTGTCCTGCTCGGCGCCGTCGCCTTTTTTCAGGAGGTAGGGAGGCTGGACGGGGAGGTGGGGTCGGAAGCGGGCAGAGAAGGAGGGGAGCTCGTAGCCAAAAGGGCTGCGCCGGCTGGCAAAGGGCCGGGGAAAGTTTGGAGAGGAGAAACGCACCGTCATGATTTCCCGGTGGAAGCGGCAGGATTAGGGATGGCGAAGCCTAATTACGCACAAATTTCGCTGGGTGAGAGCTTCGGGGATCGATCGGCGGAAATGGGAATCAATTGGAATATGAGAAAGAGAGAGAGAGAGGGACCATCATTCATAGGCATAGATTTGTAGGGTTAGGGGGCGCAAATCCACGGGTTAGGGGGCGCAAATTACTTGCCTTGCCCCGGGTGCTGACAACCCACGCTACACCGCTGCAAAAAGGTTACCCCTCCACATTCAAACTGACTCAACATTCCCCCACCCCTCTGTCGCCAAAGCACAGCCATCTACTCAACCTCCTTACGTGGTCCATCTTGCCTTTATATGACCAAAAAGTTGCCTCTTCTCGTTTCCCCTCCTCCTCCCCTCCTCCCTCTCCCACTTCCCAGAACTTGAAGGTCAAAAGCAATATGGGACCCCAGCCACATTTTTCTCCACTATGGCACGGAGTGACCTTCAGCCACACCGGAGTTCCCCTTTTGTTCCATTAAACAGCATAATTAAGAATTATGGCAGAGCAGGCGTCTCCGTTTCCAGGAAAGTGGCATCATTCTCCTCAGAAATGCAGCCAAGAGAGCAGCCGTATTTTTTTGGACCTTTCCACCGCCTGCCTCCACTCGCAAGCGCAATAAGCGTCACCGGTATGACAGGTCCTTGTGAAGGGCCGTAGATCAAAGACTGCCGCCCCGATCCTGCTGTAGCTACACATTGTGATGGCGACTAGGCACACTGCTTGAGGCGGGATGTGCAAATGGAAGCATGTGCAACCATGAGCACGTGTGACCTCCAGGATCAGAGACGCAATGCTTCTGGAAGACCGGTTGCTGGAAATTAATGAGCGGGAGAGCTCTCTTGTGCTCATCTCCTGCTCCTGGTCTTCCCAGAGGAAACTGTTTGGGCAACAGAATGCTGCCTATACGGCCTAGGACCCTCGTACTTACGGGACCGCCTCTCCTGGTATGTCCCAAAGAGGAACTTACGGTCTTCAAATAAAAACATCTTGGAGGTCCCAGGACACAGAGAGGTTAGGCTGGCCTCAACCAGAGCCAGGGCTTTTTCGGCTGTGGCCCCGATCTGGTGGAACGCTCCGTCACAAGAGTCTAGGGCCCTGCGCGACTTGACATCTTTCCGCAGGGCCTGCAAGACAGAGCTGTTCCACCAGGCCTTTGGCTAAGGCCTTTGGTAAATCTTCACAGACCTCTAGCCCAATGGTTCCCATCAATTTGATTTGAATTAATTTTATAATGAAATGATTTTAGAATGTTGTATTATTTTATTGTTGTTAGCCGCCCTGAGCCCAGCTTCGGCTGGGGAGGGTGGGATATAAATAAAAATTATTATTATTATTATTATTATTATTATTATTATTATTATTATTATTATTATTATTAGTGTTGGGAACCTCTGTCCCTCCAGATGTTGCCAAACAGCTCCCACCAGCCCTACAAGCATAGCCAAAAGGTGTTGGGAGTTGTAGCTGCTGCCGTAGATGGGTCCTTGGTGTGATTGAGCAAGGATCATCTTAGGTTCTTAGAATCATAGAAGCGTAGAGTTGGAAGGGACTCCAATGGTCATCTAGTCCAACCCCCTCAGCTCTCACTTCCATACATCACTACTGGGAAACCCATAGCTTGAGCTATACGGACCTTTGTTCTCTACTTTTTAAGATGCTGTCTAGGTTTGTCATTGCTTTTCTCCTAAGAAGCAGGCGTCTCCAACCTAGCTAGCTTTAAAAGAGAAGTAGACAAATTCATGGAGAAGAGGACTATCGATGGCTACTAGCCATGATGGCTATAGCTTCTGCATCCACAGCTTCTGAATACCACTTGCTGGAAGCCAGGGTGAGTGTGGAGAGGGCTCTTGTGCTCAAATCCTACTTGTGGGTTTCCCACAGCGATCTGGTTGACCACTGTGAGGACAGAATGCTGGACTAGATAGGCCATTGGCCTGATCCAGCAGGCTTATGTTCTTCTGTTAAATAAAGATGACTGAATGAATGGCACCCATCCACCCATACTGTGATACTCTCAACTGGATGCTAGCGGGATTCATGGTCATCCATGTTCTGGTGCAACTGGTTGTGAATAGCCACGTGACGTGATGAAAGGTTATATATACATGGTATGCAGACAGTGGTATGCAGATGACACAACCTTGATGGCAGAAAGTGAGGAGGAATTAAAGAACCTTTTAATGAGGCTGAAAGAGGAGAGCGGAAAATATGGTCTGAAGCTCAAAAAAACGAAGATCATGGCCACTGGGCCCATCACCTCCTGGCAAATAGAAGGGGAAGAAAAGGAGGCAGTGAGACATTTGACTTTCTTGGGCTCCATGATCACTGCAGATGGTGACAGCAGCCACGAAATTAAAAGACGCCTGCTTCTTGGGAGGAAAGCAATGACAAACCTAGACAGCATCTTAAAAAGCAGAGACATCACCTTGCCAACAAAGGTCTGTATAGTTAAAGCTATGGTTTTCCCAGTAGTGATGTATGGAAGTGAGAGCTGGACCATAAAGAAGGCTGATCGCTGAATAATTGATGCTTTTGAATTCTGGTGCTGGAGGAGACTCTTGAGAGTCCCATGGACTGCAAGAAGATCCAACCTCTCCATTCTGAAGGAAATCAGCCCTGAGTGCTCACTGGAAGGACAGATCCTGAAGCTGAGGCTCCAAGACTGTGGCCACCTCATGAGAAGAGAAGACTCCCTGGAAAAGACCCTGATGTTGGGAAAGATGGAGGGCACAAGGAGAAGGGGACGATAGAGGACGAGATGTTTGGACAGTGTTCTCGAAGCTACCAGCATGAGTTTGACCAAACTGCGGGAGGCAGTAGAGGACAGGAGTGCCTGGCGTGCTCTGGTCCATGGGGTCACAAAGAGTCGGACACGACTAAACGACTAAACAACATGAAGACAGTGGAGACACAGAGAGAGGTTTTGCTGTCCCTCTCCTAACACTAGAACTTATTGATAGCCGGCGAAGCTGAATGTTGGAAGATTCAGAACAAAGTCCTTCTCCCCACAGTGCATTGTTAAGCTGCCTCCCAGGGGAAGTAGTAATGGCCATCAACTTGAATGGCTTTAGAAGAGGATGAGACAAATTAATGGCTGTTGAATCTATCACTGGCTACTAGCCATGACGGCTGTGTTCTGCCTCCAATGTGGAAGACCTCTGAATGTCCGCTGCTGAGAACCACAACTGGGGAGTACTGCCATTGCACTCGGGTCCCGTTGGCTGGCTCCCCACAGGGGCATCGGATTGGCCACTGTGAGAACCGGATGCTAGACTAGATCGGCCTCTGGCTTGATCCACTTGCAGGGCTCTTCTTATGTTCATATGGATTTGGAGAAGACTAAGATCACATACAGGTGGGACGCGGGTGGTGCTGTGGGTAAAACCTCAGCGCCTAGGACTTGCCGATCGCATGGTCAGTGGTTCGAATCCCCGCGGCGGGGTGCGCTCCCGTCGTTCGGTCCCAGCGCCTGCCAACCTAGCAGTTCGAAAGCACCCCCGGGTGCAAGTAGATAAATAGGTACCGCTTTATAGCGGGAAGGTAAACGGGGTTTCCGTGTGCTGTGCTGGTGCTGGCTCACCAGAGCAGCTTCGTCACGCTCGCCACGTGACCCGGAAGTGTCTCCGGACAGCGCTGGCTCCCGGCCTATAGAGTGAGATGAGCGCACAACCCTAGAGTCGGACACGACTGGCCCGTACGGGCAGGGGTACCTTTACCTTTACCTTTAAGATCACATACAGGTAAATTCATCAGACTAGGCCTCAGCCACAGGCAGCAGGTTTCCCCAAAGTCCCAGTTTCACAAATTCCACTTTTACTTATGCCCCTGGAAACAGCTGCTTGACCACTACTATCTACCTTGCTTGGGATTGCAAGGGTAGTGGCCAGCGACACATGGCCAAGGATTTATTTCAGTAGGAAGGAGTTCAGGGTATTTATTATCTATCATCTATCTATCTATCTATCTATCTATCTATCTATCTATCTATCTATCATCTATCTATCTATATCTATCTATCTATATCTATCTATCATCTATCTATCATTCATCTATCTATCTATCTATCTATCTATCTATCTATCTATCTATCTATCTATCTATCTATCATCTATCTATCTATCTATCTATCTAATCTATCTATCATCATCTATCTATCTATCTATCTATCTATCTATCTATCTATCATCTATCTCTATCATCTATCTATCTAATCTATCTATATCTATCTATCTATCTATCTATCTATCTATCTATCTATCTATCTATCTATCATCATCTATCTATCTATCATCTATCTATCTATCTATCTATCATCTATCTATCTATCTATCTATCTATCTATCTATCTATCTATCTATCTATCTCTATCTATCTATCATCTATCTATCTATCTATCTATCTATCTATCTATCTATCTATCTATCTATCTATCATCTATCTATCTATCATCTATCATCTATCTTGTCTATCTCTCTATCTCTCTATCTCTCTATCTATCTATCTATCTATCTATCTATCATCTCTATCATCTACCTAGATTTATATACAGTGGTACCTCGGGTTAAGTACTTAATTTGTTCCAGAGGTCCGTTCTTAACCTGAAACCGTTCTTAACCTGAAGCACCACTTTAGCTAATGGGGCCTCCCGCTGCCGCCGCGCCACCAGAGCACGATTTCTGTTCTCATCCTGAAGCAAAGTTCTTAACCTGAAGCACTATTTCTGGGTTAGCAGAGTCTGTAACCTGAAGAGTTTGTAACCTGAAGCGTATGTAACCCGAGGTACCACTGTACTGCTTAATAAAAGAAACCCATCTAAGAGGTTTACATTAAGCAATATAAAATATTAACAAGAAAATACTGAAAGCATTAAATACAAGTAAGACAGAATACAGGTATGAAGACAAGTGGATAGCTCAGTTGGTTAGGGCGTGGTGCTGAGAATGCCAAGGTTGCAGGTTCTATCCTCGGATGGGACAGCTGCATATTCCTGCATTGCAGAAGGTTGGACTAGATGATCCTCAACTCTATGATTCTATGATCTGAGTCAGGCATAATCCAATTTATCAAAATATAGATAAAAAATCAATGGTTTTATAAAACAAATATGCATGAAACAGTTGCCTGTCTGGTGTAGGCTTGTCTAAAGACAAAGCTTCTTAGCATGGGTTGAAATGGGTTTACCAGCCGATCGGCAAATAGGCTGCCCCGTGCCTTTTACGGCAGCTTGGCCACAAAAACTTTTCATGGCGTAGAGATGAGCTTGGTAGCATACTAACACCTGCAGGTCAAAGTGCCATATGGGGCATAGGATAAGGGGCCCGTCCAAATGTTGGCAACCCCACGTCCAAGTAAGTGCTCTCGAAACATCTGTGTAAATTCAGTTGCTAATTCCCTCCCCACAAAAGAATCTCCTCCCACCCCCCAAGATGTCACAATTTCACCAGGTCATAAATACCTGGGCGAGGTGGGGCTTCCCTATCAAACCCATAAGCACAAAAGAAGCGTAAATTTAGCGAGGTTGCTGAGCAAAGAGGGGGTGTGGGTTTGGGAAAGCAAGCAAAGAGAAAACAAATTAAATCTGAATAAAAATATGATTAGCGCCGGGGATGGGTGGATGACAAATTAGAGCTCTAAACTTTGCAATATAAAGCTATTTCCCATGATAAATGTGCCCAGACAGTAATCAATGGCTTTAATCCATAAGATGGGAAACAGTCTCCTAGAGTCTTGATTTGGAGTTTGGAGAAGGGTGGCGGTTTTCCCAAAGACAAATGTTTTCTCCATTGACCAGCCCAGGCTGGAACGGGTGGCGAACGGAATTTAATTACCAGGTACCCTCACAGCGCGATTCATTCTTCCCTCGGAATGAAACTTCATTGGCAAGATGGATGGCTCCTGCTGATGGGTGCCGAGTGCAGTTCAATCTTAGCCAGATTTATGGCCTGTAGAAATTTCACTAGATTTGTTTTGTTAAAAAAAGAGAGAGAGGGGGGAGTAGGAGTGTGTGTGTGTGTGTGTGTGTGTGTGTGTGTGTGTGTGTTGGGGACTGCAGCAGGCACAAAATTTCTCCCTCTCTCATAACTGATGGATTGCTGCCTATCCAAAGTCTGATAATCTAAGGGCAGAATTTAAGGCTCTGAACTTCCATAATCTGCTCTGGGGTTGAAACTGGGACTAATGGTCAAAAACCCACCACCTATTTCCTTTACATCACCATCCAGATGTTTTTGACTGCAACTCCCATCAGCAGAGGACATATGTGGCTGTGTGTGGACCACAAACAGCATTCCGGGTAGGCCTTGAGCCAAAAAAATTATGGTCGCATGACCTAAAGGGCCGGAGGAAACAACTGCAGAACTTCCAGAACAGAAATACAGGTAGACTAATATGTTTAAGGGACGCGGGTGGCGCTGTTGGTTAAACCACAGAGCCTAGGACTTGCCGATCAGAAGGTTGGCGGTTCGAATCCCTGCGAGGGGGTGAGCTCCTGTTGCTCGGCCCCTGCTCCTGCCAACCTAGCAGTTTGAAAGCACGTCAAAGTGCAAGTAGATAAATAGGTACCACTCCGGCGGGAAGGTATAAACGGCATTTCCTTGCGCTGCTCTGGTTCTCCAGAAGCGTCTTAGTCATGCTGGCCACATGACTCGGAAGCTGTACGCCGGCTCCCTCGGCCAATAAAGCGAGATGAGCGCCGCAACCCCAGAGTCGGTCATGACTGGACCTAATGGTCAGGGGTCCCTTTACCTTTACCTTTAATATGTTTAAAGTTCTCTGATGGTGTTACAATTTGGTGAGCAGTTGGCTTGCATCTGCATGCACCTCTCCCATTATATCTTCACAAGCAAAAGAGAGCAAAGGTTTACTTCTCCAAAAGAATGGCAAAAGTCCAGGGAGGGACCTAGAATATTGCCAAGGGAACCAGATCCTTAGCTCCACACGTCCGTAACTATAGCCCTGGTTCCAGACTGGAGATTATCCTTATATATAGGAATTTCTGGCTGTCAATCGACCACTATACTGCAGGTATACCAGTACCACTATACTGCAGTCTTGAAGACAGAGATGGAGAGGGCTGCCCACTTAGGAGTTCCTGACCTGGAAATGTAGCAATGGTTGGAAATTAGTTGACAGATATTGCTGCTTCTGGTCTCATAGAAGTGATCTTTACTTCCCATAGGTGACCAGGGAAGTACTGTAGGGTCTGATTTCTTTCCGCAGGGCCTGTAAGACAGAATTGTTCCGCCTGGCCTTTGGCTTGGAATCAACTTGATCCCCTTCCCATCTTTCCTTTTTTTCTTTCTCCTTCTGTGATGGAACTCCTCTTTGGGGACTTCCCTGGCTTTTTTTCTGGCCCATGTAGGACCAGTCTGGATAGTTGGCCTTGGTGAAGACTTGACGTTTTCATTCCCCAAAAAGTTTTTGATTTGAGTTTCTACTGAAATGAGGCTGCATTTTAATGTTGTATTTTAATCTTGTTTTTAAGTTGTATTTTAATCAATTGTTTTTATACCTGGTGTTAGCCGTCCTGAGCCCAGTCTTGGGCGGGGTATAAATAAAATTTATTATTATTATTATTATTATTATTATTATTATTATTATTATTACCTACATGGATCTGCATTTGGGACCTTACTTTTGCATGTTAATGAATTCAGAGGAAGAGTCACTCTTATCCATGGTTTCTTGCACAGATTATGCTTCACCCATGTGTTGCAAACATAGATGGTTGCACTTTGCGCCGTCCTGGTGGAGCATATGATAGGCTGAAGCTCGACAAGTGCTTAAGGCTACCTCATTAGTCTTCAGTGGGTGTGCATTTCCCACATAGCAGGTACAGTGGTACCTCAGGTTAAGTACTTAATTCGTTCCGGAGGTCTGTTCTTAACCTGAAACTGTTCTTAACCTGAAGCACCACTTTAGCTAATGGGGCCTCCTGCTGCTGCCGCGCCGCCGGAGCACAATTTCTGTTCTCATCCTGAAGCAAAGTTCTTAACCCGAGGTACTATTTCTGGGTTAGCGGAGTCTGTAACCTGAAGTGTCTGTAACCCGAGGTACCACTATACTGCAAGAGAGTGAGGTCTATGGCATCAGCATAGCAAGAAAGGAGATTCTGACTGAACACTGGCAGGAACAGCGCTTGAACGTGGAACAGACTCCCTCGCGAGGTTGTGGACTCTCCATCCTTGACGGTTTTTAAGCAGAGGTTGGGTGGCCCTCTCTCATGGGTGCTTGAGATCCCTGCATTGCAGAGGATTGGGCTGGATGACCCTTAGAGAGCCAGCGTGGTGTAGTGGTTAAGAGCGGTGGACTCGTAATCTGGTGAACCGGGTTCGCTTCCCTGCTCCTCCACATGCAGCTGCTGGGTGACCTTGGGCCAGTCACACTTCTTTGAAGTCTCTCAGCCCCACTCACCTCACAGAGTGTTTGTTGTGGGGGAGGAAGGGAAAGGAGAATGTTAGCCGCTTTGAGACTCCTTAAAAGGGAGTGAAAGGCGGGATATCAAATCCAAACTCTTCTTCTTCTTCTTCTTCTTCTTAGGGACCCAATCAGTTGTCTTACACCGAGGCAGACAATTGGTCCAGTCTAGCTCAGACCGGCAGCAGCGGCACTCCAGGATTTCAGACAGGTGTCATTCCCACACCTACCTGGAGATGCTGCCAGGTCTGAACCCCGTGACCTTTTGCACGCTGCGCACGTTCTCTGCCACTGAGCCACGGCTCTTCCCATTGAACCACAACCCTCCCCGCAAATATTTTTGCCGGTTAAATTTTTTGGGGGGGGGGGTTGCAAAGGAGGGAGGAGGGTGCTAAGGAAAGCGGGAACAGTAGCAAGGCAGAACTCGAGAAGGGCAAGGGCTGCGTGTGCCTCAAATTGAGGATGGGGAGAAAGTGGCGAATATTTGCAGAGGAGCTTTCCACCACCAACCATCCCTGCTATAATGAGGGCCCTGTGAAAATGACAGAGGATGTCTGGGAAAAGAGGAGGGGGCTATTAAGCCGTCAGCAGAGACACGGCAAGGGTGGGTGGGGGGCGGGCCCCCCTGTGTTTCATGCCTGGCTTCCTCCAGGCGGTTAATTGAGCCGTCTCATTAAGGGGAAGGGAAGGGGGGGGAACCTTGACAGCTTTGGAGCGCTAATTCCTTAATGGGTCCCTCCTCCTTATGCTGTCAGATTCTGGCATTGTACACCCCCCTCTTTTTTTTTTTCTAAAAAGGGAAATTAAGGAGAAAAATCCCACTTGTGTGAGAATTTGCGTCAGCACTGACTATCCACGAGGAGTTTATGTCCCTGCTAAGTCCGTACAGTGGTACCTTGGGTTACATACGCTTCAGGTTACAGATTCCGCTAACCCAGAAATATTGCTTCAGGTTAAGAACTTTGCTTCAGGATGAGAACAGAAATCGTGCTCCGGCAGCGCGGCGGCAGCAGGAGGCCCCATAAGCTAAAGTGGTGCTTCAGGTTAAGAACAGTTTCAGGTTAAATACGGACCTCCGGAACGAATTAAGTACTTAACCCGAGGTACCACTGTACTGGCACCCCAGGCTGAGTGCCTCTGGGCATGTGGGAGGCAAAAGTTGCCTTACGTTTTACAAAGGGCCCCAATAGCAGCACTGCCCCTGAGCATGTGCAGAGTTCAGTGGAGTCGGAGTTTGGTGGAAGAGTACATGCTTTGCAAACGTAAGATCTCTGATTCAATCTCCGGCAGCACCTCCAGTTTGAAAGGGTCTTAGTTAGCGGAAATATGAAAGCTAATAGTCCCAGACCCTGGAGAGCCATTGGCAGTCAAAGAAGACAATATAAGGGTTAGATGGGCTATTGGTTTGCATCAGAAGGCAGGTCCACATTTATTACTTATTTCAGGTGCTTACAGGTGGGTGTTCATTGCAAGACAGGTGTCCTTGCATTTATCCCCCTACAGCATCTATGCACAACGTTGTTGTCATCAGAATGCCAGCTCAAATTTCCTGCTCTCTTTATTCTGGGTTTACCCCTTCTAGTTTGCATCTGATGGTGTTTTTTTATTAAAAAAACTTGTTGCAATACCCGAATAACCTGTTTGCAGTATTAAGCTCCCAGCTGGAAGCTCCCCTGGTGTCTTACAGAAGGCAGGTTCCAGTGCCCTTGTTCTGTTAGCGAAAGGATTTGAGTTGCGCAACGGATCTCTCTTGCCCAACACACCGCCTGCTTCGTGCATACACCACACCCTCCTCAAATCTGCTCCAGATGGTTGGGGGGGAACCCCCCGGAACAGATTTAGGGTCTGCATGGGGAGAGGAGAGCGAGGAAAGATCAACTGCACAAGCATAAATCCTTGCGTTGATGGGATGAGAGACAGCACTACTTTGGATGCAAGGCAGAGTTCCAGAGGAATGCCAGACCAGAACTGGGAAGATCTGGGTTTTAATCCTTCTTCAGCCATGAAGCTTCTTGGGTGCCTGGGTGCCTGTCCCTCACTGTCAGCCTAATCCATCTCACCCGGTTGTTTCGATGAAAAATGGGGAGGAGAACCATATGTGCTACCTTGAGAACCTTGGAGGAAAAGTGGGATATACAGTGGTACCTCTGGATGTGAACAGGATCCGTTCCGGAGGCCCGTTTGCATCCTGAAGCGAACACAACCCGCGTCTGTGTGTGCATGGGTCACGACTTGCCGCTTCCGCGCATGCGCGTGACGTCATTTTGAGCGTCCGTGCATGCACGAGCGACGAAACCCGGAAGTAAAGTGCTCTGTTACTTCTGGGTCGCCGAGGAGCGTAACCTGAAAACGCTCAACCTGAAGCACACTTATCCCGAGGTATGACTGTATATAGGGAGGTGGGTGGCGCTGTGGGTTAAAGCACAGAGCCTAGGACTTGCTGATCGTAAGGTCGGCGGTTTGAATCCCCGTGACGGGGTGAGCTCCCGTTGCTCGGTCCCTGCTCCTGCCAACCTAGCAGTTCGAAAGCATGTCAAAGTGCAAGTAGATAAATAGATACCGCTCCGGCGGGAAGGTAAACGATATTTCTGTGTGCTGCTCTGGTTCTCCAGAAGCGGCTTAGTCATGCTGGCCACATGACCCTGAAGCTGTCTGCGGACAAACAAAGCGGCCAGTAAAGCTAGATGAGTGCCGCAACCCCAGAGTCGGCCACGACTGGACCTAATGGTCAGGGGTCCCTTTACCTTTACCTATGACTGTATATGCAATAAAACTGGTTCCCTGACTCCAAGGAGCTTACAGTCTAAAGTGGGCTGAGCGAACCACATAAAAGCTTGCATTTCCCAAAGTTTGCAGGAGGGATGGAAATGGCTTTCGCCAAGGGCACAGCCCAGCAAGGACACCGTGTTAGCCACTGCGTGGGCGGTTGTGTACTGTGCTGGGGACAGTGTTCTGAAAGCTTTTAATGACTCTGCCGGGGAGGGTTGGGGTGGGCCGTTCCTCTGGCACTCCTCAGGATGATTTTACAGCTAAATGCAGACCCTGGCTGGGTGCCCAGCAAGGAGAGGAGGGGAAGAAATGTTTTATAGCCTGAACATGGTGAGGACGATGGCCTGTTTTCTCTTGCGCTTCCGACTCCATCCTGCATTTCTCTCTGACCTTCCCAGGACGACCCTTGAGGGCCTCTGTAGTTTCTCCCTATTACACAGACAGGAAGACTGAGGCTGAGAATGCTTGGCCAGGGTCTTCAAGGGCGCACATTCACCAAAGCATGAATGCAGATTAGTCATGCGTTGAGCTACTTCCCATTTTACTTGCTCTCCGTTGCTAAAGAGTGGTATAAAGAAACAGCTTTGACCCCACGGTTTTAGTACTGTACATGCTTATGGAGATTCCATTGTGGGTTAGCATCTGTGAATATAGATCCAGGTGGTAGCTATAGGCTTGAAAAAGCACCTTGCTAGTAGGACACAAATCAGCCCTGAGTGCTCATTGGAAGGACAGATCGTGAAGCTGAGGCTCCAATACTTTGGCCACCTCATGAGAAGAGAAGACTCCCTGGAAAAGACCCTGATGTTGGGAAAGATGGAGGGCACAAGGAGAAGGGGACGACAGAGGATGAGATGGCTGGACAGTGTTCTCAAAGCTACCAGCATGAGTTTGACCAAATTGCGGGAGGCAGTGGAGGACAGGAGTGCCTGGCGTGCTCTGGTCCAGGGGGTCACGAAGAGTCGGACACAACTAAACGACTAAACAACAACAACAACAGTAGGACACAGGGGTGGACACATACACTGTGTGTGCGTGTGCATGCGCGTGCAAAGCCGACTCTTTCCTTCGTTGTTTCATGCACATTTTATCGCTTGATTTGCACAACGCAGGCCAAAATAGTTGAGAGCAAGTACCCTATTGAGCCACTGCAGAAGCTAGTAGTTTGCTTGCACCCAACTGATTGGGGAAGATAGTTCTTTGTTTGCACCACAACCTGCATTGTGTTTATAAAGTGGTAGATGGGAGTGTCCAGTAGTGATGTATGGAAGTGAGAGCTGGACCATAAAGAAGGCTGATCGCCAAAGAATGGATGCTTTTGAATTCTGGTGCTGGAGGAGACTCTTGAGAGTCCCATGGACTGCAAGAAGATCAAACCTATCAATTCTGAGCCCTGAGTGCTCACTGGAAGGACACATCGTGAAGCTGAGGCTCCAAGACTTTGGCCGCCTCATGAGAAGAGAAGACTCCCTGGAAAAGACCCTGATGCTGGGAAAGATGGAGGGCACAAGGAGAAGGGGACGACAGAGGACAAGATGGTTGGACAGGGTTGTCGAAGATACAAACATGAGTCTGACCAAACTGCGGGAGGCAGTGGAAGACAGAAGTGCCTGGCGTGCTCTGGTCCAGGGGGTCACAAAGAGTCGGACACGACTAAACGACTAAACAACAGATGGGAGTGTGCATGGATTTGCCCACCTTGCCAGCCAAATGAGCATATAGGAAGAAACACCTGAGCGAGTAATCGAGGATAAACCCAGGATCTGCTTATACCGTCAGCAGACAG
The DNA here is from genome assembly GCF_964188315.1 of Podarcis muralis. NCBI lineage: Eukaryota > Metazoa > Chordata > Lepidosauria > Squamata > Lacertidae > Podarcis > Podarcis muralis. Next base: position 86,241,845 of record NC_135661.1, read on the forward strand.
GTAGAAGGAAGGACTAGTGGTTACGTTGTTGTGGGAGCCACGAGCAGGGGGTTAAACGGAGGAGGTTTGTTCCAACAAGCCGGCCTGCCTCTTCATGGAGATTTATTTTCCAAGAGATGGTTGGCTTGCCCTCTCATGGCTGCGCCTGATAATGGATGGAGTTTTGGCTCTGGGTATTCCAGGGCTGCAGAATAAACGGGGAGGGGAGGGCTGGGAGAGCGAAACATGTACGCAGCAAGGAAGATGCAATGCCAAACCCTTTTAAGGCAGGGTGGCTGGGAGCAATCCCTTCCCCCTTACTCACCCAGCTCCGGCAGTGACAGTTCCCCCCCCCCCCAATGATGGATGGGATCCCTCTATGCTCTCTCCAGGTGGAACGTGGGCTGTTCATAGATGATAAGAAGCTACCCATAAATCTTAAATAGAAAGGAACCAGAACTCTGGGGAAGGGAGGGCAGTGGAGGAAGAGTGTGTGTTGCATTTCCAGTCATACTCCTGACCAGCCCCTTTTATAGTTTTAAGGATCTCATCACACATCAAATTGTTTTTGGTGTAGACATAAGTTTCCCCCCCAACCCAGCTGTACACCTTAATACGTATGAATCTGGCAAACAGGTGTTTGGAAACATGTGCTATCAAGTATATACTTTTCAGAGATTGGCTACAGCTCCTTGTTGGTGGCAGACTTGGGTCAGTGGCTGCATAATGTCTGACGCTGACCTAAGAGGAGGGTGACAGAGGATGGTGTAATTGAGATGGACCATTGAAGGGCCCCTAACGGCTTGGTTCTGTAGTGTATTGTGGTATTTTAGTAGATTTGTAATGGTTTGGATGCTGTTCTTAGAGAATATAAGAGATATCCTCTAGAAGCCAATAGTTCTGGGAATTGTTGGTTCAATCTACAGTTGTGGGAGAAGGGGAGGTGCTTTTAAGGATTCTGTCTCACAGAAAGGAAACACACAAACAAATCTATCATGTCCAAGATGCATTGCGAGATTGTGTATCTTGAAGTTAAGGACAACTTTGCAAGAGTTTAGTTGCAGATGATTAGACCTTAGAACACACACACACACACACACACACACACACACACAGCCATCCATCAAGTCCAAAGTGCCTTACAAGTTTGCTTGCCTTTTTATGTATGCCACGACAGCAGCAAGAATACTTATCGCAAAGTATTGGAAGACACAAGATCTACCCACCCTGGAAGAATGGCAGATGAAGGTGATGGACTACATGGAACTGGCAGAAATGACTGGCAGAATCCGAGACCAGGGAGAAGAGTCGGTGGAAGAAGATTGGAAGAAATTTAAAGACTATCTACAGAAATATTGTAAAATTAATGAATGTTAGAATGATGTTGGTTGAAAAGTTATGTGGTTTTTAGCTATAACGCTATAAGGAGTATGAAAAAATGGACTATTAACAGACAAAAATTGAATGTTACATTATCTTAAGATTAAAGATTAGGATAAACAAAGAGGGGAAGGATTTGCTGAACTAACAAATTGAACGGGAATACAAAAAGGGAGGTGTGAGGAGGTCTGGGAAACAAGCAAATGAAAGATAAGTGATGGAAAGATGGAATTGTTTTTTTTAAAACTATTTTTATTTTGTATTTTTCTTTTTTCTTTTTTCATTTTGTAAAATTCTAATAAATATCTTTTTTTAAAAAAAAAATACAAGTTTGCTTGCCTTGCCACTGAAGTCTTGCAAACTTTAAGGTCACACCTTACAAACAGAGCAAAAACTGAAGAAGACTTTTTATGAGGGAGGCCTTGGACAAGTCAACCCTCTCTGCTTCAGTTTCTCTAATGGAATGGGAATAATATGCATCTTTCAGCAATCTAGCACAAAACCATAGTTTGGTTTGGAAATATTGCTTACAATGAGATACAGCGGTTGGCTTTAAATAACTGTTAAATTTTAGAAGTGATGAAGGAGTATGTAGATCAGGGAACCTGTAGCCCTCCAGATGTCGAACTACAGTTCCCATGGTCAGGGATGATGTGAATTGTAGCCTAGCAACATTCGAAGAGTCACAGGCCCCATCCTTGATGTGGTTTCTAAGCTAAATTTCACAATAAATTGTGCTGCCTGGAACAGAGCATCAAATTATGCCACTCTTTCCATGCAAGGGCAAAGACTTAAAAATATGAAACCTTGTTAAGGCTTTCTGGGAGATGATCTATAATGAAAAAGGTATTTAAATATACCTTCGTGAAGAAACCAGAGGCCTTTCTCCTGGGCATGGTCGGCCAATTGGTGCTAAAGAAGGATAGAACTTTTTTTATGTATGCTACAACAGCAGCAAGAATACTTATCGCAAAGTATTGGAAGGCAGAAGAACTACCCACCGTGGAAGAATGGCAGATGAAAGTTATAGACTATATGGGACTGGCAGAGATGACTGGCAGAATCCGAGACCAGGGGAAAGAGACGGCGGAAGAAGATTGGAAGAAATTTAAAGACTATCTTAAGAAATACTGTAAAATTGCTGAATGTTAAGACGATGTTGATTCTGAAATTAAGGGGTTGCTAGCTGTAATTATTATGTAAATATGAAAAGAAAGTTTAAAAATTTAATAGAAATTAAGGGAAGGATTTGTTGAAGAGAATTAATTAGAGAATGGAATGCAGTAAGGGAATGAAGTTATACATGTGGTTTTTTGCTTTTTTTGTATGTGTGTTTTTTGTGTTTTTTGCGACTTTTATGTTTTATAAAATCTGTGAAAATGCCAATAAATATCTTTTAAAAAATAAATAAATATGAAACCTTGATGTATCATCCACACACCAGTTCCTGCTTCATCTACGTCCTTAAACCAGTCTTTGTCAACCTGGTGCTCTCCATATGAATTGGACTACATGGGAGTTGAACTCCAAAGCATCCCAGGGGTGCCAGGTTGGCAAAGGCTGCCTCAAATTCTGCTGCCTGAATCAGTCTGCCTCACCTTGCCTCATGGTAGGGCCAGCCCTAGTTTCAGAAAATAGGGCGGCTCCTTCAACAAGTTGAGGCAAACCTCAAAAGGTGCTAACACGGGGTCTTGTTGCAAAACTCCAGAAACTTGCTGGGAGCGAATGTCTCATGCAAAAAGCATGGGTTGTACTGCGCAGGGAACCAGGAGAGTGGGCAGGCATTAGGAGCAGGGGAGAAATTTGATTCAGCTCACATTTAAAGGTGAACATACAAACCAACACCAACAACCACCACCACCAGTGCAAAATTCACACTTCTTCAAATTTTGCAGTGCAGTTCTGCTGACAAGTGCTGTGTGCAAAAGTGCGTATACTATGGTAAAGTATGCATATAATAATAATAATAATAATAGTAATAATAATAATAATTTTTATTTATACCCCGTCCTCCCCAGCCAAGGCTGGGCTCAGGGTGGCTAACAAGCAATAATAAAAACAAGTTGAATGAATACTACTTAAAAAACAGAATTAAAATACAACATTAAAATACTGAAACATTAAAATATTAAAATGTAGCCTCATCGCAATGAGTGAAAAGTGTTTGATAAAAGGTGTATGTTAGGCAAAAGTACATACAAAAATGTGTTTGGAAGGAGAAATTAGCACTAAGATCCTGATGAAAGTGCATATACTATGGAAAAAAAGGTAAAGGTGACCAAACTGCGGGAGGCGGTGGAAGACAGGAGTGCCTGACGTGCTCTGGTTCATGGGGTCACGAAAAGTCGGACACGACTAAACGACTAAACAACAACAAAGGGACCCCTGACCATTAGGTCCAGTCGTGACCGACTCTGAGGTTGCGGCGCTCATCTCACTTTACTGGCTGAGGGAGCCAGCATACAGCTTCCGGGTCATGTGGCCAGCAGGACTAAGCCACTTCTGGTGAACCAGAGCAGTGCATGGAAACACCGATTACCTTCCCACCGGAGCGGTACCTATTTATCTACTTGTACTTTGACGTGCTTTCGAACTGCTAGGTTGGCAGGAGCAGGGACTGAGCAACGGGAGCTCACCCCATCGTGGGGATTCGAACCGCCGACCTTCTGATCGGCAAGCCCTAGGCTCTGTGGTTTAGGCCACAGCACCACCTGCGTCCCTATACTGTGGCAAAGTGTGCATATATTAGTGAAAAGTGTTTGATAAAAGGTGTATGTTAGGCAAAAGTCCATACAAAAATGTGTTTGGAAGGAGAAATTAGCACTAAGATGCTGATGAATTTTCATGTTTTTTTAAAAATAATTTCAAGCTGATGTGGAAATGTGGAGATGTAAATGAAAGATTGGGAAAAAAATGAGAAATGGAGAAAAGCTGCTATTGGCAGATTTGCCTATCCCAACCAGGCAGATATTAAACCAGCCCAGCCCAATTCAAGGTCCTCATGTCACCATACAGAACCCTAAACGACTGTCCCCCAAATTTCAGTTGGTATTTGCACATTGTTTCAGGAGGTGCAAATTAGGTTGCTGAGAACTGAGAATTTTATGGAAGCAAATTTCTCCCCCCCAAAAAAATAATAATAAATTTTGAGGTCAGGTCAAGAGATACTTCTTCGCACAGGCTTTGGGGAAGTGGGAAATGTTACAGGGTGCAATTGCATTGAATCGCCCAGAATCTGCAAGGCAAAAGGTGGGCTATAAATGCCTGCTAAACAGAGAAGAAGGGAGAAGAAGCAGAAAATCACCTTCTCAAATGTCACTGCTGCCATGAAGTGGCATTCTCTAGAAGTCCTTCCATTTGCAAAGCGGGGATGGAAACACGGACCTCTCTTACAGGGATGTTGTAAAGATTATAAAGTGATGTATATGCTTTGTTCAGTGGGACGCGGGTGGCGCTGTGGGTGAAACCACAGAGCCTAGGACTTCCCAATCAGAAGGTTGGCGGTTCAAATCCCTGCGACGGGGTGAGCTCCCGCTGCTCGGTCCCTGCTCCTGCCAACCTAGCAGTTCGAAAGCACCCCAAAAAGTGCAAGTAGATAAATAGGTACTGCTCCGGCGGGAAGGTAAACGCCGTTTCTGTGCGCTGCTCTGGTTCGCCAGAAGCGGCTTAGTCCTGCTGGCCACATGACCCGGAAGCTGTACACTGGCTCCCTCGGCCTATAGAACAAGATGAGCACCGCAGCCCCAGAGTCGGCCACGACTGGACCTAACGGTCAGGGGTCCCTTTACCTTTACCTTTTATGCTTTGTTCACTCAAAAAGCACCATATAAATACTAAGTGTTGTTATTCATTCTAAACATTTTGAAATGAACCATTGCTTAAATGAAGTGTTACATTAGGCTTGGAATGTACCAGCCATTAACTTTTGAGAGTGCTTTAATTAATTGTTTCCTTGGCACCCTTTGAAGTTAAACCACCTTTTGCCCCTGTGGTTTCAGAAATTGGTGCCACCGTCTTTTTGTGTGTGTGTGATGCCTCCATCCCACCCTGTTGCAGCCTGTGCCTTTGAGAGTTGCAGTGCCATGCAGAAGAATTCAACAGGCAAGGCTTTGGCTGCACCTATTGATTTCCCGCCAGCCAGGCACCTGCTGAAAGCAAAGGAACTTTGCCTGGAAAAGGGGTCAACCCATCGAGCTCTTTAATCCTCGCTCCTACAAAATTGCCAACTTTCTTCTTTAAAAAGTGACCCAGCTCCTCTTCTCTTAGGAGCACCCCAACCAGCAAAACCGAAATCCATTTCTGGGCACAGAGATGAGGTTGAAGGGGAAAGGGGCTTTACTTGCACGCTGATCCTAAAAGCATAGGAGCATGGCCAGCAAGGAAGGGTGGCAACCTTCTCTATAGCGCTTGGTTCAATAAACGTGAATCATCGTTGCCTTTGGGGCTTTAAAGGTTGCAGTGAGAGGGGCCCAAGATTAAATTCTTTGGTCTTCTTGGTCTAAGGCATTTGACTTGTGCTTGTCCATTGAACGGTCTTCCCCATATCAACTGCCTCCTCCCCACAACTCACCCCAGAAACCCCTGTGGGGTGTGTTTGCAACCAAGCAGCAAGGACTCCCGACATCCTGACAAACACAGCACCCCCCCCTTCTCTGCACCTCCCTCCCCGCCCTTAAATGGTGATTTATGAATGTTGTCTGGCACAACAGCCCAAGGGTCCCTGGAGAAATCACTAGAGTGAATTAGACTCCCCCCTCGTCCTCGTCCTCCCCCCAGCAATGTAGCCCACAATCTAATGTCATCCAGGGGATTAATTAGTGGCTGTTGATTAAATCCTACCTTAACCCTTTCCCTGCAAGAGTTTATCCAGCAGATGCATAACAACTTTCGCCATCATTCCCTCCAATTTTTCATTGATGTTTTCTGTTGCATGTTCCTCCTCCCCTTCCTTCCTTCCTTCCTTCCTTCCTTCCTTCCTTCCTTCCTTCCTTCCTGCCTTCCTGCCTTCCTGCCTTCCTGCCTTCCTGCCTTCCTGCCTTCCTACCTGCTAAACTGCAGCACTTCTTTGAAAGACAATGATGCCTAGTGGCATGGATTTTCTAACTGCATTCCCAGCTTGGAAAGTTTGGTTTGCAAGGCCAGTTTTAGCTTGGGCGGTGATGAGGGACGCTTTGGGGCATGGTCTTGCAAAAGGGAGTTCAAGCATTGCACCCTGCTGATTTGAGAAGATAACAATTTGTGTGCACTACACTAAGGTTAAGGGACGCGGGTGGCGCTGTGGGTTAAAGCCTCAGCACCTAGGACTTGCCGATTGAAAGGTCGGCGGTTCGAATCCCCGCGGCGGGGTGCGCTCCCACTGCTCGGTCCCAGCGCCTGCCAACCTAGCAGTTCGAAAGCACCTTCGGGTGCAAGTAGATAAATAGGGACCGCTTACCAGCGGGGAGGTAAACGGCGTTTCCGTGTGCGGCTCTGGCTCGCCAGATGCAGCTTCGTCACACTGGCCACGTGACCCGGAAGTGTCTGCGGACAGCGCTGGCTCCCCGGCCTATAGAGTGAGATGAGTGCACAACCCTAGAGTCTGGCAAGACTGGCACGTACGGGCAGGGGTACCTTTACCTTTACCTTTTACACTAAGGTTAAGGGATGTGGGTGGCGCTGTGGGTTAAACCACAGAGCCTAGGACTTGCCGATCAGAAGGTCAGCGGTTCGAATCCCTGCAACGGGGTGAACTCCCATTGCTCGGTCCCTGCTCCTGCCAACCTAGCAGTTCGAAAGCACTTCAAGTGCAAGTAGATAAATAGGTACCGCTCTGGCGGGAAGGTAAACGCCGTTTCCGTGCGCTGCTCTGGTTCCCCAGAAGTGGCTTAGTCATGCTGGCCACATGACCCGGAAAAACAGTCTGCGGACAAACACCGGCTCCCTTGGCCAATAAAGCAAGATGAGCGCCGCTACCCCAGAGTCGGTCACGACTGGACCTAATGGTCAGGGGTCCCTTTACCTTTACACTAAGGTTACCAGACCTCCCAGTTTCCCAGGGACAGTCCCCGGATTTACAAATCAGTCCCCATCCATTGAGTCCATTGAAGTTGAAAAGTGACCCCGGATTCATTGAAAAAAATCTGGTAACCTTACACTACACTAAAGGCCTGGCTATGCAAATGCATGTTACAGGGTCCAGATAACTACTTAAAAGGCTGAGGGAAGAAATGCGGTTTGTGAATGGGGAATTTGGAAAAGAAACGAGTTGGGGGCCCTGATGAATTGTTTTTCTGCTTCCCATGCACTCCATTCTGTCCTTCCTCCTGCCACTTCTGTGTTCCAAATTTATCCCTCCTGTAACTCTTAAAAAGGGAGGGGGCGCAGCAACACAGCTTTGTCATACATGTGAATTGTGCATTTGTTCCTGACCTGAACATCCCGTTTGTGGTGGATAGAGTATGCATGGATTTCCCTATAGCTCTCGCTGAATTAACAGTTGGTGGAGCAGTTAGAATAGCTGCTAATAATGTTGGGAAGTAATAATGTTAGGAAGTCTCTTGGGACTTGCAGAAGATAGTAGTTTACACCCTGCTGGCTGGAGCAGATAGCGCTTTGCTAGCACCAGGCTGAGTCTCCTAATTATAACGGTTATGTAGAGAAAGGAACACTTTTTTAATATAAAAAAATGACCTTAACAAAAAAGAGGTGGTCTAGCCTCGGGGAAGCCTCCCTCTTTCCTAGTTCGTAAAACGAGAATTGTTGTTGCTGTTGTTTAGTCGTGTCCGACTCTTCGTGACCCCCTGGACCAGAGCACGCCAGGCACTCCTGTCTTCCACTGCCTCCCGCAGTTTGGTCAGACTCTGGTAGCTTCGAGAACACTGTCCCACCATCTCATCCTCTGTCGTCCCCTTCTCCTTGTGCCCTCCATCTTTCCCAACATCAGGGTCTTTTCCAGGGAGTCTTCTCTTCTCCTGAGGTGGCCAAAGTCTTGGAGTCTCAGCTTCAGGATCTGTCCTTCCAGTGAGCACTCAGGGCTGATTTCCTTCAGAATGGAGAGGTTTGACCTTCTTGCAGTCCATGGGCCTCTCAAGAGTCTCCTCCAGCACCAGAATTCAAAAGCATCAATTCTTCGCCGATCAACCTTCTTTAAAATGAGAATAGGTTATTTATTTATTTAGAAGGATTTGGAAACTGCTTAGTAAAAAAAACCTCTGATTAATTAATCAGTTGGTATATCATGAGACTCTTAATCTTAGGGTCATGGGTTTGAGCCTCATGTTGGTCCAAAGGTTCCTGCATTTCAGGGGGTCAGACTAGATGACCCTCATGGCCCCTTCCAGTTCTACAGTTCTATGATTCTATGAACGTAGTTCCAGCATTGCCAACTTTTTTTTTGTTACCTGCTCCTCTGCTTTCCCCCCTGTTTGGTTTGCGGCCATTAGCAGTTGATATTGCTCGTCGCCAGTTCTGCCCCAACAATGGCTGATTTTGGCAGGCCAACCTGCATTCATAGAATCATAGAATTGTAGAACTGGAAGGGTTACCCCGAAGGTCATCTACTACCTGAATGGCACAGGCGCTAGCCTGGCCCATCTGTGGTCATTTGCCAACTTGTAGCAACATCCTTGGTTTTGTTCTGGAGGGCAAATGAGGCTGGGATGTAGGCCGCAAGCTCTTTCAAGCAGGGCTCTGTCTTTTCCTTTACGTAAATCACCACATATACCCACAAATTAAGCGCTTTGCACATCAGCATCGTTTCAAATGATCCCTGACGATCTTCCGTAACGCCTTAAAATATCTCATCCTCCTGCTTCTCGTGTGTGTGTGCCGTTTCTTCAGCAATGTAACTGGACCTCCCCTCTTGTTTATCAAGGGAAATTTAATTTACCCAACTCGTGTCTTGCTAAATAAATGGGAGCCTGCCTTGAGAAAACAAGTGGGCATGCACTTCCTGCCCTGCACATTCCAGGGAAGAGAACCGACTAAAGCATCTTCTAGGACAGAGCCAAAAGGGGGAGCAGCTTTTGCTGAAAGTTTGATCAGCTTGGAAAGCTGCCTTGTGTTTCAGTTGTGGCTGGGAAGAGGGTTACTGGGAAAAGAGAGCCAAAATACCCCCTAGTTCTGAGTGAGGACAGTCCTGAGGCAGGAAGCATTGCCTTCACTCTGAGGTGGCTTTGCAATGTCATTGCATAACCAAATCTGATTGGCTGCGTAGCTGGCGTCATGGCAATATCGCACTCACTGCAAATTCCTGATTGGCTGGGTCACTGCTCTCAGCAGTAAAAAGATGCAGTTGAAAGAAAATAATGGTGACACGATTGAGGAATAAAGGGGCGGCAAAAGAAAGGGAGCAAGGATTTTGAGGGGAGAATATTTTGCCCATCTTTGTCCTCAAAATAATAATAACAGTAGTTATAATTTATTAATGTGTATACTTTTGGGGGGCGGCTTAATGGCACAATAGACTTCTAAGTGGTTTGGAAATACAGTGGTACGACAGGTTACAGACGCTTCAGGTTACAGACTCAGCTAACCCAGAAATAGTACCTTGGGTTAAGAACTTTGCTTCAGGATGAGAACAGAAATCGTGCTCTGGCAGCGCGGCGGCGGCAGAAGGCCCCATTAGCTAAAGTGGTGCTTCAGGTTAAGAACAGTTTCAGGTTAAGAACGGACCTCCGGAATGAATTAAGTACTTAACCTGAGGTACCACTGTATAAAGAAAACCTGCAAAATGTTTGCAAGACAACATGTAAAGACCTGTTTTCAATTGAACATGCTTTCAGTTGGCATGAGTCCGCCCCCCCACCGCCCAAAGACCATCTATCTATCTATATCTATATCTATATCTATATCTATATCTATATCTATATCTATATCTATATCTATATCTATATCTATATCATCTATCTATCTATCTATCTATCTATCTATCTATCTATCTATCTATCTATCATCTATCTATATCTATCTATCTATATCTATCTATCTATCTATCATCTATCTATCTATCATCTATCTATCTATCATTTATCTATCTATCTATCTATCATCTATCTATCTATCTATCATCTGGGACGCAGGTGGCGCTGTGGGTAAAAGCCTCAGCGCCTAGGGCTTGCCGATCGAAAGGTCGGCGGTTCGAATCCCCGCGGCGGGGTGCGCTCCCGTTGTTCGGTCCCAGCGCCTGCCAACCTAGCAGTTTGAAAGCACTCCCGGGTGCAAGTAGATAAATAGGGACCGCTTACTAGCGGGAAGGTAAACGGCGTTCCGTGTGCGGCTCTGGCTTGCCAGATGCAGCTTGTCACGCTGGCCACGTGACCTGGAAGTGTCTCCAGACAGCGCTGGCCCCCAGCCTCTTGAGTGAGATGGGCGCACAACCCTAGAGTCTGTCAAGACTGGCCCGTACGGGCAGGGGTACCTTTACCTTTTATCTATCATCTATCTATCTATTATCTATCTATCTATCTATCTATCTATCTATCTATCTATCCATCCATCTATCTATCTATCTATCTATCTATCTATCTATCTATCTATCTTCTATCTATCTATCTATCATCATCATCTATCATCTATCTATCTATTTATCTATCTATCATCTATCTATCTATCACAATTATTTGGAGGGAAATTGCCTGGTGAATTCTTGTACCTGGATTAATCTGTGAGTGTGTACTAGACAACATTTGTGATGGTGTGCTAGACAAAATGAGTCGACTGGAGCCAAATTGTAGAGTATAACCTCCATAGTTGGAGGGGATTTAACCCTCAAATGCAGAGCCTGGGGTGGGGGCCACAGAACACTGTGCGTGCGATCTTGGGCAAGTTGCTGCCTTTCAGTGTCACCTACCTCCAGCGGCGTAGCGTGGGTTGTCAGCACCCGGGGCAAGGCAAGTAATTTGCGCCCCCTAACCCGGGGCAAGGCAAGTAATTTGCGCCCCCTAACCCGGGGCAAGGCAAGTAATTTGCACCCCCTAATCCCTAACCTGCCGCCGCTGCCAGCTTCTTCTTGCTGCTGCCTGGGCTGGGGTATTTACGGTAAGGTAGCCACGGTGGCGGTGGCGGGTCCGTGTCAGGTGATCTGAGGCGAGTTGCCGCTGGAGCTGCCGCCCAAATGACGCCGCTTGCCTGGAGGAGGAGGAGGGCAGAGAGGCGAGGAAAATGCAACATGGCCCAGCAGCTGCAGCAGCAGCAGCAGCGGCGGGGCTGTGAGGAGGGGCTGCCTGGCGCGCCCGGACCGCGGCAAGCGCTGAGAGCCGCTGCCAGCTCGTCGGTTCCGCGAGACATGGGGCTCTGCGACATCCTGCGCCCGAGGCTCTTCGGCGACTCCGGAGGCGGCGAGCAAGCCCCCCCCCCAGATGTTGCGCCCGGTGCGGCCGGCCCCCCCCCTGCACCCCCCACGCTACGCCACTGCCTACCTCACAGGGTTGTTGCATGGATAAATGGGAGGAAGAGGATTGTGTGTGTCTCCCGTGAGGAGGAGGAAAGGGAGAGAGAAACACGCTAAAATAATAAATGCACGCTGGAATAGAGAGAGAAGCGAGAGGTCAAAATCACAGCGCAGTGGGACTCAGGTGGGCTCTCCCCACTAATCGAATAGTGTTCCTACCCCAGCCAAAGAGATTCCACTCCTGTGGCTTCCATGCAGCTAGCAAGGAGTTAAAATCTCCATTCTATTCATGGCCCAGTGTTCTCTACTCACCCACTATATTTCTCTCTCTGTGAGTTTAATTCTCTCTCTCTCTCTCTCTCTCCCAAGCTCTGATCATTAATCAAGGCTGCACTGGGAGAAGGGTGGGGGAGTGGGGAGTTAGCATGAATTTTAAAAATAAAGGTTGCTACTGAAGTCGAGGAATGCTTTCGCCCAGCTTGGGGGGGGGAAGGGGGGGCTACTGCCTTGCCAATATGTGTAAGAGTATTTAAAAAGATTTGCATGATGTTTGAGGGCGAATCGGCAGAGATTAAGGAAAGATATATTAGGAATAACTTGGGTGGGAGGTGTTGTGGGGGTTTTTTTGGTTCTTGATCCAAAGCAAGAGAGGGTTCCTGTGCTTTTTATAAGTGCAACCTTGTGTACATCTTCTTTGTGGATTCACCGATGGCAGGGGTCAGCAAACTTTTTCAGCAGAGGGCCGGTCCACTGTCCCTCAGACCTTGTGGGGAGCCTGGATTTATATATATATATATACATAGAGAGAGAGAGAGAGAGAGAGAGGGAGGGAGGGACGCGGGTGGCGCTGTGGGTAAAAGCCTCAGCGCCTAGGGCTTGCCGATCGAAAGGTCGGCGGTTCGAATCCCCGCGGCGAGGTGCGCTCCCGCTGCTTGGTCCCAGCGCCTGCCAACCTAGCAGTTCGAAAGCACCTCCGGATGCAAGTAGATAAATAGGGACCGCTTACTGGCGGGAAGGTAAACGGCGTTTCCGTGTGCTGCGCTGGCTCGCCAGATGCAGCTTTGTCACGCTGGCCACGTGACCAAGAAGTGTCTCCGGACAGCGCTGGCCCCCGGCCTCTTGAGTGAGATGGGCGCACAACCCCAGAGTCTGTCAAGACTGGCCCATACGGGCAGGGGTACCTTTACATATATATATATATATATATATATATATATATATATATATATACACACATACATACATTGGGGGGGTGAATGAATTCCTATGCCCCACAAATAACCCAGAGGTGCATTTTAAATAAAAGCACTCATTCTACTCATGTAAAAACACGCTGATTCCTGGACCATCCGTGGGCCGGATTTGGAAGGCGATTGGGCCGGATCTGGGCCCCGAGCCTTAGTTTGCCTACCCATGACCTATGGCATGCATGGAAGCTCTCCATGAATATCCCTTAAAAATCCACAGTGCATTACATATCAGGTTGTGCTGTGAGCCATCAGGCTCAAACTCTGGTCTCTTGGAATGGGGCTGGGGCACGTTACGCCTTCCACCCCAGTATGGCAGGTAAAACAGAAGGTATGGCTTTTCTAACCTTAGCAGTTCCGCAGCGGCAGCGCTGCAGGTGGTCAGGAGTGGTACTGCGCTCCCCAAACCCTACAGGGGTCAGGTGGCACGAGGTACCAATTTGGGTGCCAAAACGGCACTATAAAGTGGTGTTGTCCCGGAGAGGTCCAGGCCACTCTCCCTCTTTGTAACCTGTGGGGCCAGCCATCGCCTTCAGGCCACCAGACCCCAAATGCCTACAAAATGGTAGAGTCAGACTGTTATGTACTGAAGTTCTCACCCTGGGCCAGCAGGGGGATGCTGTAGATAGTTCAGGTCCACATATTCAAATAAGGGATCGAAAGTGATGTCCAGTGATTGGATAGTTACAGAAAGTGGTTACTGTTGCGTTCTAGTGGAGCTCAATATAAGCAGGCTGGCTGAACAGTTCAGTTCAGTTCTGTTCTGGCCTCTGAATAAACAAGAGCTGTTGAAGAATCGCTGTGTCGTCTGATATGTTCACCCACAACTTAACACAGACGATCCAAGACTAAGTCTTGCCAAGTTTGGGAGTGGGGGAAGGCCTGTCCCATTGACTGTGGATTTTCCTTTTGGAGCTGGTTTTGGTCTCACCGAAGGCTCTCACCCGACATAGATCTGTGGATGCTACATGAAATGAATGGTGCCAAGAGAAGAGTCCAACCTTCAGCAAAAGCAGACACCATCCTATAATGTCAGGGACTCCAGGCCGAAACTTCTCCTCGCGTGGCTCCTCGGCTGCTGCCCCACCGAGATGGATTGAGTTTTGCTTTGATGGCCTTGGACGAAAGGACAGTTCTGCAGCGCTCCGACCTTGTTACATATTCAGGCCTTGAAGTCAGCCGGCCTGCTGAGCTGTTTGGAGCAAAGGCTACTCCGCGGGGCAGAAAAGCACAGCAGCTGCGGCTGGAAGGCATCCATCTTCTTTACGAGAGGTAAGGTGGCCATGCGATTTACTTTATAGGGCGCAGCCCTCCATCTGAAGAGATGTCTGGCCCAAGAGTTCAATTTAAAATCAGTCGGTAGAGCACGGAACTCCTAATCTCAGGGTTGTGAGTTTGATCCCCCTGTTGGGCAAAAGATTCCTGCCTTGCTGGGGTTTGGACTAGATGACCTTTGTGGTGCCTTCTATGATTCCATGAAAATCAAGAACCCTAAGGGAGAGCAGGAGGGGCACTGAAGGTGCCCATCATCAACAGGTAGCAGCACCTGGATGCATGGGCATAGCTAGGGGGGCAGCTGCTCCCCCCTCCAGATCAATGGCACTGATTAAACCATGCCAGTTCGTTCATTCATTCCTCCTTTTGATTTGTATGCTGCTTTTCCATACAAAATCGTGCTCAAAGCCGCTTACAAAAAATTGCAAACAAATCAGGTAGGCTTTTCAAACAAACACTACAAAAGCCATTTCATAATAAAATAGTAACAGTTGCATAAAGGTAGAGGACCCCTGACCATTAGGTCCAGTCATGGCCGACTCTGGGGTTGCGGCGCTCATCTCACTTTATTGGCCGAGGGAGCCGACATACAGGTTCCGGGTCATGTGGCCAGCATGACTAAGCCGCTTCTGGCGAACCAGAGCAGCGCACGGAAACGCCGTTTACCTTCCTGCCTGAGCAGTACCTATTTATCTACTTGCACTTTTGACTTGCTTTCGAACTGCTAGGTTGGCAGGAGCAGGGACCGAGCAACGGGAGCTCACCCTGTCGTGGGGATTTGAACCGCCGACCTTCTGATCGGCAAGTCCTAGGCTCTGTGGTTTAACCCACAGCGCCACCCGCGTCCCTAACAGTTGCATAGTAACATCCAAACAACAGCAGATATAATAACATGGAAAAACCCACACCCATATTTGAATACTACAGCAAGGTGACTTAAACAGCATCCAACTTGCAGCAAAAATAACAAGGGAGCTTCACAGTTTTACCTGCGTCCTAGAAACACCCCTCCCATGATGTTAAACCATAGGCTCACTTGGTCCAGCATTCTCCTTCCACCGGAGGTCAGCCTGACAGCTTTTAAAAAGTCCACAAGCAAGTAAGGTGTGCTGCAGGTGAGGGCAAACTGCTGCCTTCTGGATGTGAGGGATGGAGGAGAAATGTGTTTTAAATGGTTTAACCGTGCAGAGTTCGGCAGTGCTGACCTGATAAGCTTAGCTCACCAGTGGTGAGCTAAGTAGTGCTTGCTTGCGTCTCAGCAGATCCCATGGACATCTGAAGAACAGGTTGCTCTTCATATGTTCCAACAATGCGCTTCATATGTTCTTAACGGTTTCGTTTTTTAAAAAAGCAATTATATGCAAAGTACTCATGTGATAGGTATGGAATTTGTGCACCCTCATGCTAGGCTACATTTCTTTAGCATAAAAGGTAAATGGGGATGCGGGTGGCACTGTGGCGCTAAACCAATGAGCCTCTTGGGCTTGCCGATCAGAAGGTCGGTGGTTCGAATCCCCGTGACGGGGTGAGCTCCCATTGCTTGGTCCCAGCTCCTGCCAACCTAGCAGTTTGAAAGCATGCCAGGGCAAGTAGATAAATAGGTACCGCACCAGCAGGAAGGCATTTCCATGCGCTCTGGTTTCCGTCACGGTGTCCCGTTGCTCCAGAAGCGGTTTAGTCCTGCTGGCCACATGACCCGGAAAGCTGTCTGTGGACAAACGCCAGCTCTCTCGGCCTGAAAGCGAGATGAGCGCTGCAACCCCATAGTCGCCTTTGACTGGACTTAATTGTCTAGGGGTCCTTTACCTTTTTAAAAACCTCTTCAGCATAACTTTATATTAATACAACAACTATCTTTATTACGGTCCAGAGACCCAACAAAACATTACAAATCAATACAGAGTTCATACAGCCTATCTCCAGGTTAATCAAGCACTTTGTTTGGAATATACTCTGGTTTCTCTTCAGATCGTATAAATCTTTTGCCTTTTATATTAATATATATGTATTTATATAAATATATGCATTATTGTATGTATCTGTTTATGTGCTGGTTGTTTTAGTGAACCTGGAGTGTGTATTCATATAATTTACACAGACTATAGTTTGTAAGATAATTCATATATGAGATTTGGTCATATTTTTAACAGAGCTAGTGGTGGATGGGGGTCGGAATGACTCACTTAATTCTCAGGATTAAGTAGTGAGACAATTTAGGAAAAAGAACCATGTGGATAAGCTTGACATCAAGATATCCAGGACCTTGCACCCTGAGCTAAATCTCCCATCATCCCTGGCCATTGGCCATGGTGGCTGGAGCCAATGTGAGCTGCAGTTTGACAATATCTGGAGGGCCAAGGATTTGACCCAATCCTTTGCTTATAGTGGAATTCAAGAGTTGCTGAGCCGCCGACCTTCTGATCGGCAAGTCCTAGGCTCTGTGGTTTAAT
The DNA here is from genome assembly GCF_964188315.1 of Podarcis muralis. NCBI lineage: Eukaryota > Metazoa > Chordata > Lepidosauria > Squamata > Lacertidae > Podarcis > Podarcis muralis. The sequence goes on from NC_135661.1 coordinate 86,258,545, forward strand.
CCACAGTGCCACCCGTGTCCCAAGAAAGACTGTACAACCTGATAAAAAGAGACAAGGTATATGCTTTTGTAAACCAAGACAATCTTTAATAAAAATTAATTAAAAAATAATAATAATGACTGGTAAACTTATAAGGAAATGTAGTGGACTCCACCCATGTTGTATTAAGAAGGAGCGTCTCCACCCCCATCGTTCTGCCCGGACACTGAGGTCCAGCTCCGAGGGCCTTCTGGCGGTTCCCTCCCTGCGAGAATTGAGATTACAGGGAACCAGGCAGAGGGCCTTCTTGGTAGTGGTGCCTGCCCTGTGGAATGCCCTCCCATCAGATGTCAAGGAGATAAACAACTATCTGATTTTTAGAAGACATCTGAAGGCAGCCATGTTTAGGAAAGTTTTTAATGTTTGATATTTTATTGCTTTATCATCATCATCATTATCATTCTGTTGGGAGCCGCCCAGAGTGGCTGGGGCACGCGTTGAAAATCCTCGTGAAAATTCGCCAGCATCTTAGCGTGACTTTCTCCTTTGTTGTTGTTTAGTCATTTAGTCATGTCCGACTCTTTGTGACCCCCTGGACCAGAGCACGCCAGGCACTTCTGTCTTCCATTGCCTCCTGCAGTTTTGTCAAACTCATGCTGGTAGCTTCGCGAACACTATCCAACCGTATATATAATTGTTGTTGTTGTTATTAAAACCATGGGTCTGTGATTTGTTACTCTGTTCAGTAAATCTGGCCCTGGCCCAAAGTGCATTTTCCATTATCAGAATTAAAAAAAATGAGTCAAGTACAAATTTTCTTGACTGTACTACAAACTTTCCATGGACCACAGTTTGTGACCTTCTGCTCCAGGAGAAAGTGTGGGAAAGTGTGCGAGTGAGGGAGCAAGCCCATATATACATATGTTTGCATCCATATGCACAAGCATCGAGGCATCCTTCTTGAAAACAAAAGGTTTTCAAAGGCTTTTAAATGGGCCGCAGCTGTGGGGGTGCGTGTGGGTTCCAGCCCTTTCCTTCCCGCTCTGTTTGGGCCTTTGATTTGCTGATGGAGAAGGACCCCTTTGAAATTCTTACACTTAACACAAGAGAAAGGCACAGCAGAGGTCAGGTCCTTGGGAGGTGGAAGCAGCAAGAGAGGAGGCCCTGCTGGTGTCGGGAATGGGAGGGGCTAACAGGAGCCCCACCCCTATTGATGGGCAATGTTCAGTCCAAGCCAGTTGGGGTAGGGTGGGGGATCATGTGCCAATGGCTCCGCCCTTGATTTCATCTGTGGTTTCTAGCTTGGAGACTGGATAATGATGTCCTTTGGGATTCCTCTGGTTCTGTCTACAAAGAATTAAGCTATTATTAAAAGACGCCTGCTTCTTGGGAGAAAAGCAATGACAAGCCTAGACAGCATCTTAAAAAGCAGAGACATCACCTTGCCAACAAAGGTCCGTATAGTTAAAGCTTTGACTGCAGGAGATTCCTATGTGCTTCTGCATTGGAAGTGACTAAATCAACAAAGGTCCGTATAGTAAAAGCTATGGCTTTCCCAGTAGTGATGTATGGAAGTGGGAGCTGGACCGTAAAGAAGGCTGATCGCCGAAGAATGGATGCTTTTTAATTCTGGTGCTGGAGGAGACTCTTGAGAGTCCCATGGACTGCAAGAAGATCAAACGTATCCATTCTGAAGGAAATCAGCCCTGAGTGCTCACTGGAAGGACAGATCCTGAAGCTGAGGCTCCAATACTTTGGCCACCTCATGAGAAGAGAAGACTCCCTGGAAAAGACCCTGATGTTGGGAAAGATGGAGGGCACAAGGAGAAGGGGACGACAGAAGACGAGATGGTGGGACAGTGTTTGCGAAGCTACCAGCATGAGTTTGGCCAAACTGCGGGAGGCTGTGGAAGACAGGAGTGCCTGGCGTGCTCTCGCCCAGGGGGTCACGAAGAGTCGGAAATGACTAAACAACAATAAAATCATTCAGAGGCAGAAAAATTACCCAGTGGAAGCTGAATGGAAGGTCAGAGCAATGAATTGTTCTGAGACAATGCAATGAGACTCCTTTATTTTGTTTGGGTGTGTGTGTGTGTGTCGCAGGAGCAGTTCCTTGTTTGATCCATTTCTTTTCCATGGCATGCAGTTTTGGGAATTACTGGCATAATTGTGCCAGCTTGAGCCCCATAGATGTCAATGAGTTTCAAGCCCATCTGTGACATTTCCGTGGCTTGCACTGTTTCGCTTAGCTGGGCTCCCAGAAGGAATAACTTCTTGTCACCCTAGTGAAGTAAAAAACCCCAGACCGCTTCCTAGATGCGTGTGAGTGTGTGCTTGTGTGTCCTAAACATGACCCTCTCCAGAGGAAACAAAGGCTCTCGGCTCAGGAGGTGGTTTTGATATGTTCTTAATCTCTCCTAAAGCACACCCTTCACCTCTGGGGTATTGGGGACTTATCGATTGTAATTAAATCCCAATGAACACCTTCCAGGACTTGTTTATCACAGACAGGTGGCTTTCATTGGTTCCTAATTAGCGTATTGATCCTCAAGCTCGTAATTAGAAGTTTCCTTTGAAAATGGCCACCCAGCTCGTTGCGCCGAGTCGCTGGGAAGGAGGCCACTGGCTCGGTTGCCGATTCCTTCTGGGGTAAGCAGGGAGCCAAGTCGATGGAAGAGAATCAATGTGGGGTTTGCCCCTCGCTCAACCAGAATGTCTGCAAAAGGGAGAGAGGGAGAAGGGGCTTTAGGGAGTTCGGATGGCGTTGGCAGCAGGATTTGGCATGCACTGGGGCCTCTGGCATGCTGAGGTGCCCACCTCTGCCTCCTGTTGCCATCTTAAGAACATAATAAGACACCATATAACACCAGTCCTAAAAGACCTGCATTGGCTCCCAGTACGTTTCCAAGCACAATTCAAAGAGTTGGTGCTGACCTTTAAAGCCCTAAACAGCCACAAAGGCCCAGTATACCTGAAGGAGCGTCTCCACCCCCATCGTTCAGCCCGGACACTGAGGTCCAGCTCTGAGGGCCTTCTGGCGGTTCCCTCCCTGCGAGAAGTGAAACTACAGGAAACCAGGCAGAGGGCCTTCTTGGTAGTGGTGCCCGCCCTATGGAATGCCCTCCCATCAGATGTCAAGGAAATAAACAACTATCTGGCTTTTAGAAGACATCTGAGGGCAGCCCTGTTTGGGGACGTTTTTAAGGTTTGATGTTTTATCATTTTATTATTATTATTATTATTAATAATAATAATAATAATAATAATAATAATAACTGCCCAGGGTGGCTGGGGAAATCCAGCAAGATGGGCAGGGTATGTATGCATGCATGCATGAATGAATGAATGAATGAATGAATGAATGAATGAATGAAGAGCCTGCTGGATCAGGCCAATGGCCCATCTACTCCAGCATCCTGTTCTCACAGCAGCCACCCAGATGCCTGTGGGAAACTTGTAAGCAGGACCCTGGCACAAGAGCCCTTTCCCCTCCTGCGGTTTCCAGAAGCTGGTATCCAAGAGCATTACTGGCTCCCATCATGGACCCAGAGCATAGCCATTATGGTTAGTAGCCTCCAATAGCCCTCTTATCCATGCTTTTAAGTTCGTGGGATGCGGGTGGCGCTGTGGGTTAAACCACAGAGCCTAGGACTTGGTGATCAGAAGGTCGGCGGTTCGAATCCCCGCGACGGGCTGAGCTCCCATTGCTCGGTCCCAGCGCCTGCCAACCTAGCAGTTCGAAAGCACACCAGTGCAAATAGATAAATAGGTACCACTCCAGCGGGAAGGTAAACGGTGTTTACCTTCGAACCTGCGACCTTGGCATTATCAGCACCAACTGAGTGAACAGTGCTAGGCTAGTAAATACACCTTTGGCATGATCCAACAGGCTTCTTCTTAGGTTTTTGGTTCCCCTGCCTCTCCGCCCCCCTGCCCTCCGCCTCGCTTACATCTCTAGTAACTCCACTGGAGAAATGGGAGTCTCAGCAGATGTAAAACCACTGTACGCAAGCTCCAAATCCAGGCCAGGAGAATGTATTGGCAGACATGTAATTTTCGCAATCCATCTCGACGGCCCTCTTACCTAATAATAAATCAATCACCGTGATGGATAACCGTTGCCGCCAACTGCATTATTAATAGATCAGGGGAGGCATCCTTCAACTGGCAGGTGCTGGGAATGGGATCAAAATCCCACCGCTGGGCGCTGGGCAATTCCACTGCTATTTTATTTTGATTATTGCAGGAGTGGAAATGTCTAAAGTTTACTTAAATGGGGGTTAGGGGGGAGCCAACCAAACAATCCGCGTTTCCGAACAACTTCTTCCCAGCAAGAGCCACAGTCGGTCAATGATTAGGGGAAAATACTTTGAGCCACAGCTTCACACAGGGACAGGAGTGGATGTTTCAGTTTTGGTTTTTCATCTTTCTCATCTTAAATTCAGTTTTTCATATTTCTGCATCAGTTTGCATTTTTTTTAAAAAAAAAGCCTTCATGAAGATCTTCATGATTTTAGCACAAATTTCTCCCAATATAGGTATCTTTCAATGCCTTCCCCCAATATATACATTGTTGCATAGCAATTTCCCAGAAAGCAATGCATTTCTGTATGATATTTTCACTAATTTATATGCATTTATAGGCATGCTTTGGATATGCATCTTTGGATGTGCTACTTATTGTTATTATTATTATTATTATTATTATTATTATTATTATTATTATTAATTTATACTCCACCCATCTGGCTGGGTTTCCCCTGCCACTCTGGGTGGCTCCCAACCAAATGTTAAAAACACAATACAACATTAAACAGCCCCGTTCAGGGAAGTTTTTAATGTATGATATTTTAGTGTTTTTTGGTTTCTATGGAAGCCGCCCAGAGTGGCTGGGGAAACCCAGCCAGATGGGCGGGGTACAAATAATAAATTATTATTATTATTATTATTATTATTATTATTATTAAACATTAAAAGCTTCCCTAAACAGGGCTGCCTTCAGATGCCTACTTTGCTGGAGAAACTCATTGCAAAATTTGGACAATGGCGAACTTTGAAGAATAGCTGTGCTTCAGTTCACATCCTGAGAGTCAGTGTGGTGTAATGATCAGAGTGTCGAATTTCTTCTTCGGCGATCCCTCGTAGCCGAATAAGGTTGTCTTCCATGAACACGGTCTTAACAGTGAGTCCGTAAGTGACTGTGGAGGCCAGTTCTGGATCCACACGTCCTTCCACAGTGAGGACATAGGTTTCCGGGCGGGAGTTGATCACGGTGTGGATTTGCCAAACGTGCCTTCCTCTTAGCACGTTTCTCCCTTTTGTCCTGAATTTGAGCGTCTCCAAAGTCCATGACACCTTTGGTAAAGGCTGGACTATGACTTGGGAGACCAGGGGCCACACCCTCACTTGCTACGAAGCTCACTGTATGACCTGGGGCAGCCACTGTCACTCAGCCTAGCCTACCTCACAGGATTTGCCATGAGGATAAAATGCAGAGGAGAAGAACCAGGTAAAGCACACCCCATTGAGCTCCTTGAAGCGAAGGTGGGATATAAATGTAATAATAACAGGGAGAAATAATAGGAGGAGAAAATTTGATTCTGATCACGCTCAAAGGTTGTTGTTGTTTAGTCGTTTGGTCGTGTCCGACTCTTCGTGACCCCCTGGACCAGAGCACGCCAGGCACTCCCGTCTTCCACTACCTCCCGCAGTTTGGTCAAACTCATGCTGGTAGCTTCGAGAACACTGTCCCACCATCTCGTCCTCTGTCGTCCCCTTCTCCTTGTGCCCTGCATCTTTCCCAGCATCAGGGTCTTTTCCAGGGAGTCTTCTCTTCTCATGAGGTGGCCAAAGTCTTGGAGCCTCAGCTTCAGGATCTGTCCTTCCAGTGAGCACTCAGGGCTGATTTCCTTCAGAATGGAGAGGTTGGATCTTCTTGCAGTCCATGGGACTCTCAAGAGTCTCCTCAAAGGTATGCCCACCTAATTTGCACTTTTCAAAACAATTTAAGAACTGAAAAACAAACATCCCTCAAAACTCACATTCTACAGATTTTGCAGGGCAGTTCCCCAGCTCATGAATGTGTGCAGAAACACATGCGCTGTGCTGTGCAATGCATAACAATCCATATATTGGTGAAAATAACACACAAGAATGGATGATATTCAGCAAAATCCCTGCGTTTTCTTCTTCTTAAAAAACTCCATTTATTTATCATAAGTCTTAACCAAGAGCAACAATTCTTAACGCAGTAGAATTGCAGGTTAAAATGTACATATAAACATGGATGGAGCAAGTCTGCATCCACGCGGCAATTATGAGTTCCAGATTTCCTTTTGCGGTGCAGGGAAAGAGTCCTGTAGATTTGCAGTCGGAGCATATATTACGAAGGCCCACCATACAGTGTAGAAATCATATCCTCCAACATTTCTCTGATGAAAATAGGGTTGTCCTATTCAACAGTAGTAGTCATAGTAGTGGTAATGATTTTACTTTTAAATCCCGCCTATCTGCCTGGGTTGCCGCAGCCACTCTGGGCCGCTTCCAACATTTAAAAAAATAAAACATCAATTTTTTTAAAAAACTCCACTATGCAGGGCTGCCTTCAGATGGCTTGGGGGTTGGATAATTTCATACCCTCCAACGTTTCTCCAGTGAAAATATAGTGGTACCTCAGGTTACAAACACCTTGGGTTACAAACACTTTGGGTTACAGACTCCGCTATCCCAGAAGTAGTACTTTGGGTTAAAACTTTACGTCAGGATGAGAACAGAAATTGCGTGGCAGCGGCAGATGACACAACCTTGATGGCAGAAAGTGAGGAGGAATTAAAGAACCTTTTAATGAGGGTGAAAGTGGAGAGTGCAAAATATGGTCTGAAGCTCAACATCAAAAAAAACAAAACAAAGATCATGGCCACTGGGCCCATCACCTCCTGGCAAATAGAAGGGGAAGAAATGGAGGCAGTGAGAGATTTTACTTTCTTGGGCTCCATGATCACTGCAGATGGTGACAGCAGTCACGAAATTAAAAGACGCCTGCTTCTTGGGAGAAAGGCGATGGCAAACCTAGACAGGATCATTAAAAGCAGATACATCACCTTACCAACAAAGGTCCGTGTAGTTAAAGCTATTGTTATCCCAGTAGTGATGTATGGAAGTGAGAGCTGGACCATAAAGAAGGCTGATCACCGAAGAATTGATGCTTTTGAATTATGGTGCTGGAGGAGACTCTTGAGAGTCCCATGGACTGCAAGATCCAACCTCTCCATTCTGAAGGAAATCAGCCCTGAGTGCTCACTGGAAGGACAGATCCTGAAGCTGAGGCTCCAGTACTTTGGCCACCTCATGAGAAGAGAAGACTCCCTGGAAAAGACCCTGATGTTGGGAAAGATGGAGGGCACGAGGAGAAGGGGACGACGGAGGACGAGATGGTGGGACAGTGTTCTCGAAGCTACCAGCATGAGTTTGACCAAACTGCAGGAGGCAGTGGAAGACAGGAGTGCCTGGCGTGCTCTGGTCCAGGGGGTCAAGAAGAGTCGGACATGACTAAATGACTAAACAACAACAATATTATTGACACACTTACCTGCCCTCCTTTGGGAGGAAGGGAGGACAGTAAAAAAAAAAAACAACTAAAAATTATCCCCAGCCTGAAATGCAGTGGAGGCAGGGGGCATTAATTTTCTGGGTCCACAACATGTACAGATGAGCTTGAAGAGCCAGTGTGGTGTAGCGGTTAAGAGCGGTAATCTCGTAATCTGGGGAACTGTGTTCGCATCCCCGCTCCTCCACATGCAGCTGCTGGGTGACCTTGGGCCAGTCACACTTCTTTGAAGTCTCTCAGCCCCACTCACCTCACAGAGTGTTTGTTGTGGGGGAGGAAGGGAAAGGAGAATGTTAGCCGCTTTGAGACTCCTTTGGGTACTGATAAAGCGGGATATCAAATCCAAACTCTTCTTCTTCTTCTTCTCTCTAATAATCTCACACACCGGGATCGAGGGAGAAATAGGGTGGGGGGAAAGCGAGGGATTTTTGTTCTTGAGAATGCAGTTTGCACGCGAATCATTTAACACCTACCCCCTGCCCTGCCCTCCCTCTTGTTCTCCTGCGCATTTTCAAAGGCTATTTTGTTTAACATGTTGGCAAAACTGGAGATGCCCTGGGATTAAACCGTCCCGCCCTCCGGTCACTGCTGTGGCTTCGGCTTTTCATTGCGCTTCTCCTGCGTTCCGACTTGAGCTCCCCGCCCCTCCTTTCCCCCTTTTGGCAGAGCCTCTTGGCATATGGGGGGAGAGAGAAATCTGCTACTTCCAACACTCCATCCACCCTATTATCAATTAGGGAGCGAGTGATAAATTCGACACAGCTGGGGGCGTTTTTGTCCTTTTGTTGAAATGTACAGAAACCAGACTTCCCGTGGTTTTGCCTTCAGATGATGTCCAAGGATCACAAAACAGAACCCTCCCCCCCGCTGGGGTCAAAGGGCGTCTGGATTTGGGGAAATGGTGGGGCACCAAGTCCAAAATGGAGAAAATATGGGTTTTAAACATCAAGCCTTTCTTGCCCAAAGCGTCCCTCGCATTTCTGAGAAAGGAGAAAAGTTTTGAATTTTTTTTTTAAAGAAAGCGGGAGTGGGGGGTGCAGGAGAGATAATGTAAAACAGAAAAGGCCTGGAATTAACGTGCGTGGATGATGTAACTCAGGTGGTAAGAAGCCTATCATTCATCTGAACTCTCTCTCTCTCTCTCTCTCTCTCTCTCTCTCTGTGTGTGTGTGTGCGCGCGCGCGTGCCCCCGTGTGGGCACCCATATACCCACAAAGCAGTTTACCTCCAAAGTGTACTTTTTTTGCATTAAAATCAGAGGCACGACTGATGCCTTCAGCAGGGAAAAAAGGCTCACTATTTTAGTTGAAGGATTGCTTGCATTCACAGGAGCCTGTGTGAGTCACTGCTGTGGATGCGAGTGGAAGGAGGCAAGGCCATTGTTGTTGTTTAGCCGTTTAGTCGTGTCCGACTCTTCGTGACCCCCTGGACCAGAGCACGCCAGGCACTCCTGTCTTTCACTGCCTCCCGCAGTTTGGTCAAACTCATGCTGGTAGCTTCGAGAACACTGTCCCACCATCTCGTCCTCTGTCGTCCCCTTCTCCTTCTGCCCTCCATCTTTCCCAACATCAGGGTCTTTTCCAGGGAGTCTTCTCTTCTCATGAGGTGGCCAAAGTATTGGAGCCTCAGCTTCAGGATCTGTCCTTCCAGTGAGCACTCAGGGCTGATTTCCTTCAGAATGGAGAGGTTTGATCTTGCAGTCCATGGGACTCTCAAGAGTCTCCTCCAGCAGCAGAATTCAAAAGCATCCATTCTTCGGCGATCAGCCTTCTTTATGGTCCAGCTCTCACTTCCATACATCACTACTGGGAAAACCAGAGCTTTAACTATATGGACCATTGTTGGCAAGGTGATGTCTCTGCTTTTTAAGATGCTGTCTAGGCCTGTCATTGCCCTTCTCCCAAGAAGCAGGCGTCTTTTAATTTCGTGGCTGCTGTCACCATCCACAGTGATCATGGAGCCCAAGAAAGTAAAATCTCTCACTGCCTCACTATGGCCTCACTGGCAAGGCCATAGTGGTGACTAATTCTGGGAGGCAACAGGCAATCCCATGTGAGAGGGAGCAAATTCGGTGTGTCTCTGCACTGCAAATGATACAGTTGTTCCAATTACACCCAGCGGTGCCACAGAGTCAACTGCTTCCAGCAGAGGGTAATTGAAAAGATGCATGCCAAGAACATGGAATCACACAGAGATACAGCAGACAGCCTCCTCTGATAATTCTGCCACATCTCTACATTGATGTTGACTGAATGGGTCCATCAAACCTCGTGCAGAGAAGTGGCGGCACTTCGTACTCCTGACAGAGATTGTATGAAGAGGGTGAGTGCAGAGCAGGGCATCATACAGTGTTGCGGCACACACACTTGCCTTTGGGCTGATATTTTGGGCTCCTAGGAAGCCTGCATTTACCGGTACGTCTCAGGGTAAGGCAAGCAATAGATGCCAGAGGGGGGAGCCAGGACTTGACACTGGTCTGCCATGTTTTTATATTCTCTTCCCACATTCTCTGTAAGGAGGAGTCTTGCCTTAAATGAGTAAGAAAATACTAAGTCATGTTCATCTCATTATTACCTTAACTATTCTTTAAAGGTTTTTTTTACAAATTGTATTCAAGAGGACAGCAGCGATTCAATTTGTAATAATATGATTCTTATATTTGTGTTTGTAGAATGGTACATTTCTGTCTTGACCTGTTCTGAATAGGCTCCTCTTGGCCAAATCACTGTTAATACGGAATTTTTTATGGTTACCTCTGAATAAGGGGTTCCATCTCAAACGTGTCTTTCATCTGTGGAATTAGTTCTCGCAAGATGTAGCCACCAACTTGGATGGGCCACACTTTCAGAATAAAAATTTCCTTGTGTCCCACCAAATTTTTTATTGATAAGGAATACATTGGAAAACAAAAAAAGAAACCACAACTAGCTGTGCTTGATTTGTAACATCGAACACAACAACTTTATAATATGATCACGGGACTTCCAGAAAGTATACAACAATTATTTTGATACTACACTGAAATGTTTAAATCATGGGTAGGCAACCAAAGGCCCGGGGGCCGGATCCGGCCCAATCGCCTTCTGAATCCAACTGTGGATGTTTTTACATGAGTAGAATGTGTCCTTTTATTTAAAATGCATCTCTGGGTTGTTTGTGGGGCATAGGAATTCGTTCATTTTTGTTTTTCAAAATATAGTCCGGCCCCCCACAAGGTCTGAGGGGCAGGGGGCCGGCCCCCTGCTGAAAAAGTTTGCTGACCCCTGGCTTAGACGCTTCTTTGATTGTCCTTGAATTTTACCACCACACTTGCCATCGTCTCCTGCCACACCAGGGTGGCATGACAAACCCTTTGAGAACCACGGCTTTACAGGGGCGTGGCAGGGGGGGGCTGCCAAGGCGATGGCCCCAGGCACATTTTTTAAGGGGGCGCTGCCTCACGCCACCCTGCCAGCCGTGCACTGCTTTGCGAGACTGGGATCTGATCTGAATGATTCACTTCATTCATTTATCCCAGCAGACCTTTGAGCGCCATACCTCTCGACTCTCCTTCCAAAACTGGGCCAACAAACTCTTTTCTTTTTCCTTCCTTTGAAAGAACGAAGGAAGGGGGGGGTGTGCGGGAATAGAAAGAAATATTGCAAATGGGGAGGAGAATTGCTGCAATTTCCCCCCTACAGCAATAAAAATCATTTTGTACGACTGAAGATCCTTTGTATGCGTTTAGCTGTGCCCTTTCCCATCTCTTCGCCACTACCCTTTCTCATTCTCTCTCTCTCTCCCTCTGCAGTTCTATCCATCTTTGGAAGAGTTTATTTTCCTAAAGGAACCCTGACACTAATTGTCTTCCTAAATAAACGGGTCTGATAAATATTTAACAGTGCGTCGGAGAGAACGTAGAAGGCGGTAAAACGAACGCTCCAGTCATAGCAGCCAAGCAAAATAAATGGATCGGGTTTTGCTGCTAGGGGGTTAAAAATATCATTTGCCTATCCCATTGTGTGGGTTGATATTGCTTCCCCCCCTCCTCCTCCCTTTTCAAGGGGGAGGAATCACACGGGGTCCTTCTCACTAATCAACTTGCTGAATTCTGCCTGAACGTTGGCATGAAGAATTTTGGCTTTCTTCCTTTGTTGTAACGCACTCTGTAACAAACACTGGGCGTGCGTTTCAAGTGCACGAGCGAAATGGATAGGATCTGCAGAACGCATAGCTGTCAACTTACAGATTTGAAAATAAGGGACCAGCAGCCTCGAAAATAAGGGACCAACAGCCAAAATAAGGGATCAACAATTACTTTGGTAAAATACATATTTATTTGTTGCATGCAAATGGCTTTAGATACCTATTAGGTCCATAAATTACCATATAGCATATATTCAACACAAAAAAACAGCAACAATTTGTTGCTGACAAAGGACAGCTGGACATAGAAAGGGCCCCATTACCTTCAGTAGCTTATTTAAGGGACATCATCAATAAGGGACAGCAGCGGGACATGGCACTGGGATAAGGGACTGTCCCGCCAAATAAGGGACGCTTGACAGCTATGGCAGAACGGCACTCATTCCTGTGCAAGCCTCATTGAAACAAATGGGCTCCCACTCAATTCAATCAGGCTCGCACTGGAGAACACCTTGGGAAGGGGTGGTCTTCGTGGCTTCCTTGCATGCCATTTTTGGACTTCAAAGTCAACGGCCCAAAGTGTTTTCCCGAGCTCCTGATCTCTGGTGCTAGGCAAAATTCAAAATATTTTCAGAGAATACCTTCCTTTCAATTATCATATTGGAGAAATCTGTTAGTTTTAGCCTGGGCTTGGGGCAATTTCCAAAGGCCACAATTAATAAACTGCAACCTTATTCCTCCACCCCCCCAAAAAAAACAGAATAAAGCACCAAGCATCTTTTCAGAAAGATGCTGCTGAAAATAACCAACTTTATTTACTTCTTGAAAATGGCCTGCTTCAACAAATACACACATGCGCGCGCACACACACACACACACACACACACACACACACACACTATATATTTACCATATTTTTTGCTCTATAAGACTCACTTTTCCCCTCCTAAAAAGTAAGGGGAAATGTGTGTGCGTCTTATGGAGCGAATGCAGGCTGCGCAGCTATCCCAGAAGCCAGAAGAGCAAGAGGGATTGCTGCTTTCGCTGCGCAGCGATCCCTCTTGCTGTTCTGGCTTCTGGGATTCAGAATATTTTTTTTCTTGTTTTCCTCCTCCAAAAACTAGGTGCGTCTTGTGGTCTGGTGCGTCTTGTAGAGCGAAAAATATGGTATATATTCCTGTACAAAGAAATGTGAACAGCGCTAATTCAGTGCTAATTCAGAAAACCTCCATCCAAATGGGTTGCTCGGTGGCTGACCATACAGATTTCGGAGTCATTAGAAAAACTCCTGGACGGTTCGTTTCCATGCTGCCTGCCTGGCCTGGCCTTCTCTTCTCCAGACCTGTGGCTCCCATCCTCCCTGGGCAGACCTCGCCAGTTTCCTCTCTCCTCCACCTTCCGCTCTGCATTCCCTCCTTGCCTTCTGCGTCTTCGCTGTGTTGACATTTAGCTGTGATTTATTTATCGTATTCTCCATTCTCTCTTCCTCCCGCCTGCCTTCGCTTGTTCCTCTCTCTTGCTACGCAGAGGCCACTTGAGGGGAGGAAACGCTCACATCCTTCGGCAAGGTAGCAGCATCTTAAAACAAAGCCCTTTATGTCTTTGTAATTGGGGGGAGCCCTCCAAAACCACTCCCCAGGGCTAATTTCCAGGACTGGCCCAAGCGCCAATGCAGCCCATGTTTAGAACAGAAATGTCATTAGGAGGATCCAGAAAGCGGTGTGCTCTGTACCTAAGAGGCAGCGAGGGACGGCCTCTGTAGCAGAGGGACAGTCCAGTCCAACAAAGGCCCCTTCTAAATGAAGGTCTTCCTTAGAAGGGAGGTGGGGGCTTGAAATTGCCCCCCCCCCATATTTCATCTTAAATTGCACCAAGTTTATCCTGAATTGCATCTCTGCTTAAGTTATACCAGTTGCTTCTATATTTGCCCCTGTACGTGTAAATCAGTGCATGCAAATGTTATGCAAACCTGTGCGCCCCCGTTTGCCAACGGGCAAGTAGACATACCAGCACTGTATCCCAGCACCTTCTGCGTCTCCCAGAGAAGCCCTCCCACCAGATGTCAAAGAGAACAATAACTGCCAGACTTTCAGAAGACATCTGAAGGCAGCCCTGTTTAGGGGAGCTTTGAATGTTTGGAGGACTATTGTATTTTAATATTCTGTTTGAGGCTGCCCAGAGTGGCTGGGGAAACCCAGCCAGATGGGCGGGGTATAAATAATAAATTATTATTATTATTATTATTATTATTATTATTATTATTATTATTATTATTATTAATATTAGTATTATTATTGTTAGTTCCTTATTAAGAGGCGCAAGACATTTTTGCTGAGACAAAACAACACCACCAAGATGGGTGCCTCGCCTCTGCCATTCCCCAAACATCTAAGGTGATCGTACTAGACGTTGAACCTTATTTCAACACAGGTGCCCCCCTGAGGGCAGCTGTCTAGCTTAGGGGGCGCAGAGCAGATCCACGTGGTCCCCACAGCTCCCCCCCCAAATTGAGGCCATTCTCTACCTTCCAGCACCAGCTGTTTGAGGAGGCCACCTCACTCTACCACAGGGGTGAGCAAACTTTTTCCCTCAGACCTTGTGGGGGGCAGGACTATATTTTTTTTGGGGGGGGGGGGGAATGAATGAATTTCTATGCCTCACAAATAACGCAGAGATGCAATAAAAGCACGCATTCTACTTATGTAAAAACACCAGGCAGGCTCCACAAATAACCCAGTGATGCATTTTAAATAAAAGCACGCATTCTACTCATGTAAAAACACGCTGATTCCCGGACTGTCCGCAGGCCGGATTTAGAAGGTGATTGGGCCGGATCTGGCCCCTGGGCCTTAGTTTGCCTACCCATGCTCTACCAGGTGTTTGGGCCGGCTGTAGATATGACCCACAATTAGCTTGTGGAATTCCCTGCCACATGATATGAAAGTGGCTGCTACCCACACGTCTGTCAACGGCTGTTAGTCATGACATCTTCCTTCCTTCTTTCTCCTATTCGTCCCCTCTCTACCACTATCTGTGCATAAGCACGCATGTGTGTGCGTATGAATATTCTTTCTCTCGCTCTCTTTCTCTCTCTCTCCCTTTCTCAGATTCCTGCCCCCCCTTCCCAGCTCTCCCCCCCCCCCCCCGAAATTCAAAGAACATGGACTTGTTTGTTTAATTGCCAGCCTGTAACTTCCCATCGCCTTATCAGCCCCGGATCTGAAGGAATTAATTGAGTGTTAACGCATTTTATCTTTGAACAAACGAGGCCCCCAAATCTCTCCACTAATTGCCTTGGCCTGGCTGAGAGGCGGTAATTATCTCTACATTAGCTGGAAATTTCTCCCCTGACTTGGAAAAGAGCAAGGAGGGGCGGGTGGTGGGGAGGGGGGGGGGCTCAGGGTGGAGAAAATAACTGTGCAGCAGCAAAGAGGGGAAAAAGGGGGGAGGGAATCTGCGTCGCAACACAGTCTTGGGTTGAAAAGCTTGCGCATAAGAACACATGAAAGAGCCCTGCTAGTTTAGGCAAAATGTTCCTCCTTCCCAGCACCTTGTGGTCAGCCCAGATTCCTCTGAGAAGCTCACAAGTGGGGTATATAAATTAATGCACATGAGCTTATTCAGAGGTAGGCAAGCCCTGCATATGGAGGTTCTATATGCTTTTCGTTCTTTTATTTTACAGACTGTGCCGCATTGCAGTTTTGCCATTGCAAAATTGCTTTGTTGTTGTTGTTTAGTCGTTTAGTCGTGTCCGCCTCTTCGTGACCCCCTGGACCAGAGCACGCCAGGCACTCCTGTCTTCCACTGCCTCCCGCAGTTTGGTCAAACTCATTCTGGTAGCTTCGAGAACACTGTCCCACCATCTCGTCCTCTGTCGTCCTCTTCTCCTTGTGCCCTCCATCTTTCCCAGCATCAGGGTCTTTTCCAGGGAGTCTTCTCTTCTCATGAGGTGGCCAAAGTCTTGGAGCCTCAGCTTCAGGATCTGTCCTTCCAGTGAGACCTCAGGGCTGATTTCCTTCAGAATGGAGAGGTTTGATCTTCTTGCAGTCCATGGGACTCTCAAGAGTCTCCTCCAGCACCAGAATTCAAAAGCATCAATTCTTCGGTGATCAGCCTTCTTTATGGTCCAGCTCTCACTTCCATACATCACTACTGGGAAAACCATAGCTTTTACTATACGGACCTTTGTTGGCAAGGTGATGTCTCTACTTTTTAAGATGCTGTCTAGGTTTGTCATTGCTTTTCTCCCAAGGAGCAGGCGTCTTTTAATTTCATGGCTGCTGTCACCATCTGCAGTGATCATGGAGCCCAAGAAAGTAAAATCTCTCACTGCCTCCATTTCTTCCCCTTTCAAAAATTGCTTTAAGGACATAAAATCTACTCGAATGTACTGAACCAAACAGAGTTCACATCTGAACATGTATGAGTCGGATTGCACTGTTACTCAATGGTGCAATCCTACAAAATGTCTATTCAGAAGTCCCATTGGGCGAAGTGAGACTTATTCCCAGGGAAGTGTGTATAGGATTGCAGCCTCAAAATATTTGAATAACTTAAAAGCAAAGCACTCAGTTGTTTCTCAGTCAACCCAGTAGGGATGGGCGGATCTGTCAACTACAGCTTCTCATTTCTCCACATTCAGTTCTCCACATGCCCGGTTTGCAATTTTATTTTTAAAGTCATCATTAAAATTCGCCAGCAAATTTCAACTAATATGCATGCCCTTGTATGCAGTTTTGCCTTCTGCACACATTTTTGCAAAGCAGTTTCCCCTAAAAGAATGCATTTTCCCCCCATGAACGCATGCATTTCTATGCGCAGTTTACCCTAGGGCAGTATTTGCAATTTTGCACAAATATAATTTTGCAATTTTATTTTTAAAGTCCTCATTAAAATTCGCCAGCAAATTTCAACGAATATGCATGCCCTTGTATGCAGTTTTGCCTTCTGCACACATTTTTGCAAAGCAGTTTCCCCTAAAAGAATGCATTTTCCCCCCATGAACGCATGCATTTCTATGCGCAGTTTACCCTAGGGCAGTATTTGCAATTTTTGCACAAGTCGGTTAGAGAGCGGCGTTGCGAAATTTGGAGCAGCGCAGATCTCAAAGGATGCCGGTGTTTTGCTTCGTTTACTGACTTGGGAAGTGCAAATTAGCTGGGTCCATCGTTAAATTTCACCCCCATCCCTCCATTTCTTGGCCTCTGCATTTATTTGGCCAGAATGCTGCCACGGCACAGTGCTGGTCAGCCTACATTCTGGGGACAGCAAAATCCAGGTGTGTCAACAGGCAGTTGTTTCCTTCTGAAGCTTCCCCTCCTAGGGCCTCAGAAAAAAAAGGTAAAGGGACCCCTGACCATTAGGTCCAGTCATGGCCGACTCTGGGTTGCGGCGCTCATCTCGCTTTACTGGCCGAGGGAGCCGGTGTACAGCTTCCGGGTCATGTGGCCAGCATGACTAAGCCGCTTCTGGCAAACCAGAACAAAGCCAGAGCAGTACCTATTTATCTACTTGCACTTGGATGTGCTTTCGAACTGCTAGGTTGGCAGGAGCAGGGACCGAGCAACGGGAGCTCACCCCGTCGTGGGGATTCGAACCGCCGACCTTCTGATCGGCAAGCCCTAGGCTCTGTGGTTTAACCCACAGCGCCACCCACGTCCCTTAGGGCCTCAGAAACAGGCACGCTAAATGCATTCTGCAGGCGAGTGTGTCTGGGCAGGTGAACCTCAAGAACTTTCCATATAGGCAGTGTGGTGTAGTGGTTAGAGTGTTGTACTAGGGCCTGGGAGACCAGGGTTCAAATTCCTAGTCGGCTGTGAAGCTCACTGGCTGACCTTGGGCCAGTCCTCTGCTCGCTTACTCTCTGCCTAACTTGCCTCACAGGTCATTGTGGGGATTAGAAGACATCTGAAGGCAGCCCTGTTTAGGGAAGCTTTTAATGTTTAATAGGTTATTGTATTTTAGTGTTTTGCTGGAAGCCGCCCAGAGTGGCTGGGGAAACCCAGTCAGATGGGCAGGGTATAAACAATATATTATTATTATTATTATTATTATTATTATTATTATTATTATTAAATGAGTAAGGGGAGAGCCACATGCACCACTGGAGGAAAAGATGGGATAAAAATGCAATCAACAATCAACTCCTATTTGGAGATTTCCCTGGCTTTTTTCTGGCCCACGCTGGACCAGTCTGGATAGTTGGCCTCGGTGAAGACTTGACGTTTTCATCATTTGACGTTTGAGTTTCTACTGAAACGAGGCTGCATTTTAATGTTGTACTTAAAGTTGTATTTTAAGTTGTATTTTAATCAATTGTTTTTATACCTGGTGTTAGCCGCCTTGAGCCCGGTTTTGGCTGGGGAGGGAGGGGTATAAATAAAATTATCATTATAATTAATTAATTAATTAATTATAATAATTAATAAAAATAATTGATCATATATCCAGCCTCAGGGCCCCACAACCCAGAGAGCAGGTGTTCTTCAGAAATGCCCTTCACATTCCAAAGGTGCCTAAGGGTGCTCACCTGTTTAGGCCCTGACATGAATACCTAGCAATCATAGGAATGAATTTTGGTATTTAATTTTTTTAAAAAACCAAAAACCCACCCTGTGATAAAATAAATAAATACATGACACACGTGTGTCACAGCCTTGCTTAAGCTTTGTTTAAGAAGAGAGGGGTAGCGGTTAGCATTTTGGACAAGTCCCTGCTCAGCTGTGAAACTCACTGGGTGACCTTGGGCCAGTCACGGTGTCTCAGTCTGACTTGCCTACCTCGCCGAGTTGTTGTGCTGATAGAATGGGGGGGGGGGAGGGAAACCCACCCCACGCCACCTTGAGGTCCCTGGAGGAAACTCGGGCTATAAATGTAACCGCAGATAATTAAATAAATGCTTTTCTGCAATTAAAACGTTCAGTGTGCCATGCCTACCCATGCAACAGGACAGGATCCTGCTAGCACCTTTCTCTTACTAAGTCCATATAGTAAAAGCTATGGTTTTCCTAGTAGTGATGTATGGAAGTGAGAGCTGGACCATGAAGAAGGCTGGTCGCCGAAGAATGGATGCTTTTGAATTCTGGTGCTGGAGGAGACTCTTGAGAGTCCCATGGACTGCAAGAAGATCAAACCTCTCCATTCTGAAGGAAATCAGCCCTGAGTGCTCACTGGAAGGACAGATCCTGAAGCTGAGGCTCCAATAGTTTGGCCACCTCATGAGAAGAGAAAAGACCCTGATATTGGGAAAGATGGAGGGCACAAGAAGAAGGGGACGACAGAGGACGAGATGGTGGGACAGTGTTCTCGAAGCTACAATCATGAGTTTGACCAAACTGCGGGAGGCAGTGGAAGACAGGAGTGCCTGGCGTGCTCTGGTCCAGGGGGTCATGAAGAGTCGGACATGACTAAATGACTAAACGACTAAAGAACAACAACAAAAGTTCCTACTAAGTAAAGGAAGGAGCCTGGGTGGGATATTCTTGAGAAGGCCTCGGGGCTCCAGCAGGCCTCCTTAACCCAGGTGTGAGAAAGTCCTTTTCAGTGGGAGCATCCTGGACCACTTGCCACAGGTGGAGGGCAAACTCTTTAGCACAGGGGTGTTAAAGAGCCGACACCGTGTGAACAAAGGGATCTTGATGTGTGAATGAGGCCGTATGGGGCCCATTTGGCACAGTGCCATTGATTTAGTGTCTCTCTCCCCGTCAGAGTGCATGTGCAAGTGGAAAGACACACCACCCATTTCCACTCCTACCTCTTTGAAACTTAAAACTTGTTTCTCATGGGTTTCAGAGTGGGAAGCACGCAGAGAGAAAATATTCTTGTTCATACGGAGCCATATTGTAAACAACAGGCCTCTGATCTGGTGAAATAATACATGATTACAGCACGTATTATTATTATTATTATTATTATTATTATTATTATTATTATTATTATTATTATCATCCTCTGTAAAGGATTGTGAGAGAAATAGCTCTGCCTCATTTTTTTAAAAAAAATCAATTTCCCCCCAGCTATTCTCGTTCTTTTTCAACGTATTTCCTCATGAGACAGAACCTATAGCACAAAAATCCTCTCCAGCCCCATTGAAAGCAACACCCCCCCCAACAAACTTTGGGGTCCAAAGACCAAGGCTCCTTGCCAGTATGAATAGAACTTAATTTCAATCCTAGCATCGTTCCCTCAACAAGAGTAATAATAATTAGCACTGTTGACTGATTAAATGTTTTGTCTTAATTAATCATCCGTCTTCATTGCTTTGCATTTAAATATTTATGCATACGGGGCCACCACCACCCCCCAAAAAATACAGACACCTCTTTGGGTTATTGATGGAAATGCGAGATAACTCTGCAGTTCGGTAAACAAAATCTTCCACATTTGGCTTTTCTCCCCCTTTTGCAGTAATTTAGGAAGACCAGAATAGCTTCACCAAATGAGGTTGCTCTTTTGATTTGCAGCCCCACTGATGAATTACAGTTTTAATGAATTAATTAAAATTAATTAAAACCGGCCCCCACCAATTGATTTAACTGAAGCCTGAGCTGATTCGTCTGCCCATTAAACCGATTAAGGCTCACCGCCCAAGTAATAACAAGGGACAGAGGGGCTCTGAGCATGTGCAGAGTTTGCCACGGCAAGCAGGAACTATGTTCCACAGGCCAGAGGCTATGAGTTACAGGCGTCTCAGAACCGGGCCATCAATCATTGGCAAGGATCACACCGTTGGGCTGGCAATCCATAAAACACGGACTGGATTTTATTCATGTTCCTGTGGTCCAGCGTTTTTCAGATATGTATTTCTTATTCAAACCTCTCCATTCTGAAGGAAATCAGCCCTGAGTGCTCACTGGAAGGACAGATCCTGAAGCTGAGACTCCAAGACATTGGCCACCTCAGGAGAAGAGAAGACTCCCTGGAAAAGACCCTGATGTTGGGAAAGATGGAGGGCACAAGGAGAAGGGGACGACAGAGGACGAGATGGTGGGACAGTGTTCTTGAAGATACCAGCATGAGTTTGACCAAACTGCGGGAGGCAGTGGAAGACAGGAGGGCCTGGCGTGCTCTGGTCCAGGGGGTCACAAAGAGTCGGACACGACTAGACGACTAAAAAACAACAACAAGGTTACTGTATTTTAGTGTTTTGTTGGAAGCCACCCAGAGTGGCTGGGGAAACCCAGCCAGATGGGCAGGGTAGAAATAAATAATAATAATAATAATAATAATAATAATAATAATAATAATAATAATATTATTATAATTATACCAAATTTCATTCCAATATCTCTGTGTTCAGGAGAGAGATCTTGTATTACACATTAGTTTGGGATACTGAGTGGAAAGATAAGTGTGCCAAACTTCCAGCTGCAGGACATTTAAACTTTACTACTTGTGGCAAAGGGCAGCCACAGAGATATTGTGTCCAGGATGAGACCGTAAGGAGTCCACCTTACTGGGTGGTCTTGACCCATCAAGAACTCATTGAATTACCTTCATTACCAAAGAGCAACCTCAGCTAGCCTGCTGCCCTCCAGATGTTTGGGGCGGGCTGGGGCTGATGGGAGTTGTAGTCCAAAAAATATGGAGGGCACAAGGTTGGCAAAAGCTGTTCTGATGTGTTTTCGGCTCACAGGCTGTGGTCTTCTTTGCAGGGAGGTATTCAGACCGGTCTTTGTGCATCTGAAGAAGTGTGCATGCACATAAAAGTTTATACCTAAACGGCCTCGGTCCAGTATAACTGAAGGAGCGTCTCCACCCCCATCGTTTTACCTGGACACTGAGGTCCAGCACTGAGGGCCTTCTGGCGGTTCCCTCGCTGCAAGAAGCCAAGTTACAGGGAACCAGGCAGAGGGCCTTCTCGGTGGTGGCGCCCGCCCTGTGGAACGCCCTCCCACCAGATGTCAAAGAGATAAACAACTACCAGACTTTTAGACGACATCTGAAGGCAGCCCTGTTTAGGGAAGCTTTTAATGTTTGATGCATTACTTTATTTTAATATTGTGTTGGAAGCCACCCAGAGTGACTGGGGAAACCTAGCCAGATGGGTGGGGTATAAATAATAAATTGTTATTATATTATTATATACCAAGAACAAACTTAGTTGGTCTCTAAGGTGCTACTGGGTAATTTTTTATTTTTTTATATAGTTCGAGGTCTTTGTAAGATTTTTCAAGAGGGCTCTGATAAGATCTGGCTGCCGTCTGACCCCTACCCCACCCCACCCCACCCCACTCCAACCTGGAAAGAAAAAAGTGCATGTCCCATAAACAGAAAAACAAAGTTAAGAAAACAGAAGTCACCCTCCATCTGTCCCTTTCTTCGGACAACAAAGCCACTTGGCTAAGCTCCCCAACAATAAACACAAAGGGAGGGAGCCGGGCGGGGGTGGGGGGGTGGGCTTGCCAAAGGGATTGTGAAATGGAGAGGACCTGAAAGTGTGTGAGAGAGAGAGGGAGAAAGAGGGAGAGGGAGATCTTGCTCACTCTCCCAAGCAGCTGAGCTAACGGTCTTTTCTTTTGTGTGGGTTCTTCCGAAAGCTTGACCTTCGAGGGAAATGTCTTCCCTTGAAGCTAAGTGGCAGCTCGCCTGATCACAACCGATGAAGGGGCTGATCCAAATTAAATGCTTTTGGGTGACGTTACTGTCCTCTTGAGAGTCCCATGGACTGCAAGAAGATCAAACTGATCATGGCCACTGGTCCCATCACCTCCTGGCAAATAGAAGGAGAAGAAATGGAGGAAGTGAGAGGTTTTACTTTCTTGGGCTCCATGATCACTGCAGATGGTGACAGCAGCCACGAAATTAAAAGACGCCTGCTTCTTGGGAGAAAAGCAATGACAAACCTAGAGAGCATCTTAAAAAGCAGAGACATCACCTTGCCAACAAAGGTCCGTATTGTTAAAGCTATGGTTTTCCCAGTAGTGATGTATGGAAGTGAGAGCTGGACCATAAAGAAGGCTGATCGCCGAAGAATTGATGCTTTTGAATTCTGGTGCTGGAGGAGACTCTTGAGAGTCCCATGGACTGCAGGAAGATCCAACCTCTCCATTCGGAATGAAATCAGCCCTGAGTGCTCACTGGAAGGACAGATCCTGAAGCTGAGGCTCCAATACTTTGGCCACCTCATGAGAAGAGAAGACTCCCTGGAAAAGACCCTGATGTTGGGGAAGATGGAGGGCACAAGGAGAAGGGGACGACAGAGGACGAGATGGGTGGACAGTGTTCTCGAAGCTACCAGCATGAGTTTGACCAAACTGCGGGAGGCAGTGGAAGACAGGAGTGCCTGGGGTGCTCTGGTCCAGGGGTCACGAAGAGTCGGTCGGACATGACTAAACAACAACACAACTGTCCTCAACCCATTTACTCTGGAGAAACCCAATGGAGTTGAATGGATCTACTCTGGGGGGGGGGGAGATAAAGAGGCTGTGGGGTGTAGTCCCAAGAACAAGGGAAATTTCAGCCTGCCCAGGTCCTGTGAATGTGGAAAAGGACATTCTGATCTAGTAGTAGCCTAGAGCAGTGTTTCCCAACCTTGGGCCTCCAGCTGTTTTTGGACTACAACTCCCATCATCCCTAGCTAGCAAGACCAGTGGTCAGGGATGATGGGAACTGTAGTTCAAAAACAGCTGGAGGCCCAAGGTTGGGAAACACTGGCCTAGAGTACTCATGAGTGAGATCACCTGATGGGTGGGTTAATGTGGTTTGGGGGAAATGGCCTTGCAGGCCAACTTGTACCCCCTGTGTTTGGCTTTGGCCCATAGACTGTAGGTAGCGCATAGCTACTGGATGCTCCTTGGGGCGGAGAGCAGTCCATTGTACCATTGGAAGGATGCCACCATTATCACTGTGGCCATCGTCGCTTCAGCTCAGCTGAGTCCCACAAAGCAACTGTAAACTCTTGATTAGAGTTTTTCCCCGGCAAGTTTAGTTTAAGAGTGCAAACTTGTTGAGAGAAAGATGAATTTTTTAAGCTCTCAGGGTCTCGAATGACAGAAATGTGAGCAGATCAGAATGCCTAGGAAATAATAGAATGGGGGAAATATCTCTGTGTGCCACCCCTGGTGTTTGAAAATTAAAAACTTCTTTCCCGCTGCGTATAGGTTCCCCTCCTTTTCCCCCAAAGAGTCTACATGAAATACTGCCCTTTCCTTAAGAATTCTGTAACATTCCCTCCCAACTGCTCACACCATTGTAAGCGAGAGAAAATTGCATCTAAAAAAAGGATTTAAAAAAAGAAAACAAAAACGGGGGAGATAGGCCTGTTCTCCATTTTCATGTTCCTTGTGGTTTAAAACCTCAGCGCGTTGGAGAATTAAATAACTGTTTTCAAAAAGAATATAAAACACATTCCCCTGCCCCGTATTTCATTCTTTCTTTCTTTTTTTCTCCTACCAAAGCTAAAGAGTGAGATTTGACTCCAAATCTGATGCTGAAATCTTTGAGCAAGGTGGTGGTTTTCAAGCATTCCTAGGAAGCTTCTCTGGAATAGTTCAGTGAGAAGATGGAAGGACAAACTTGCACAGCCTGCTGATTAACCCCCACCCAACTGCCTTACAGATGCAGGAGCTTGGAATCATAGAAGGGACCCTGAGGATCATCTAGTCCAACCCCATGCAATGTAGGAACATGCAGCTGTCCCATATGGAGACTGAACCTGCAGCCATGGCATTTTCAGCACCATGTCTAGCCAGCTGAGCTGTACAGGTGTTGTGTGTCCTGGGTTTGGGGCAATGGATGATGCCCAGCTGTTGGTGCTTTGGTTAAATAATTTTAGACTCTGGGCTTAATGGTTTGGAGTTTTTTTTGGGGGGGTGTAGTGGTTAAGAGCGATAGACTCGTAATCTGGGGAACTGGGTTCGATTCCCTTCTCCTCCACATGCAGCTGCTGGGCGACCTTGGGCCAGTCACACTTCTCTGAAGTCTCTCAGCCCCACTCACCTCACAGAGTGTTTGTTGTGGGGGAGGAAGGGAAAGGAGAATGTGAGCCGCTTTGAGACTCCTTCGGGTAGTGACAAAGCGGGATATCAAATCCAAACTCTTCTTCTTCTTCTTTCTTTAGATGGCAATGTGCATCACTTCCTTCAACATGTGGTATCATTGTTATTATTTTTATCATCATTTAAGGTGCTGGTTTTAACCTTTAAAGCCCTATATGGCCTAGGACCCTTGTACCTACGGGACTCCCTCTCCTGGTATGCCCCACGGAGGACCTTACGGTCTTCAAACAAAAACATCTTGGAGTTCCCGGGCCACAGGGAGGTTAGGCTGGCCTCAACTGGAGCCAGGGCTTTTTCGGCTGTGGCTCTGATCTGGTGGAATGCTCTGTCACAAGAGACCAGGGCCCTGCAGGACTTGACATCTTTCCGCAGGGCCTGCAAGACAGAGCTGTTCCACCAGGCCTTTGGCCAGGGCATAGCCTGACTCCCTCCCTCGGCAATCTTCGTGGAGCTCTGGCCCAATGGTTGCCATTAATTTGATTCTGAATTGATTTTAGAATGAATTGATTTTAGAATGTATTTCAATTAATTGATTGTGATTTTATGTAAACTGTGTTATTTTTACTGTTGTTAGCTGCTCTGAGCCCGGCTTCGGCTGCGGAGGGCGGGATATAAATAAAAATCGCCATAATACTACTACTACTACTACTACTAATAATAATAATAATAATAATTTATTTATACCCCGCCCATCTGGCTTGGCTTCCCCAGTCACTCTGGTCGGCTTCCAACAAAATATTAAAATACAGTAATGCATCAAACATTTAAAGCTTCCCTGAACAGGGCTGCCTTCAGATGTCTTCTAAAAGCCAGATAGTTGTTGTTCTCTTTGACATCTGGTGGGAGGGCGTTCCACAGGGCGGGTGCCACCACCGAGGAGGCCCTCTGCCTGGTTCCCTGTAACCTCACTTCTCACAGGGAGGGAACCACCAGAAGGCCCTCAGCGCTGGACCTCAGTGTCCAGGTAGAACGATGGGGGTGGAGACGCTCCTTCAGTTATACTGGACTGAGCCAGATCAGCCAATTGTTTATGGTTGCTTCCAGACTATCACCATTTTTGGTGGGACTCAATCCCATTCCAGCAATTGTAGCTAATTGCACAACAAAACCTGCTTGCCTGCAAGCTAATTCGAACAAATGCCTATGAAATGCCCAGCACCTTCGTTTCTCCCTGCAAACATATCAGGTTGAATGCTCAGGTCACCACCGCCTGGAAGTGCCCTTATACAAAGGAGCTTCCTACATTCCTCTGCATGCAACCAGCCCAAATGTCATAAAACAGCGAGCAAGTTTCTGACTTTGCCATAACTCTCCATCAGGCTGCATGTTAAGCAAAGTGCAGGCTGGGGTGAGATACAGCTGGCTTGGTATCAAAGCTGTAATGTCTGCATTGGTCAACAATTCATTTTTGTTGCATAGCTCTGACGGGAAGGAAAACGGTGTTTCTGTGCATTGCTCTGGTTCGCCAGAAGTGGCTTAGTCGTGCTGGCCACATGACCCGGAAGCTGTATGCCGGCTCCCTCGGCCAATAAAGCGAGATGAGCGCCGCAAGCCCAGAGTCGGTCAGGACTGGACCTGGACTGAGTTGGCTGCTGATGGACTCTAAATTCCCATCAGCCCCTGCTTGTAGGCAAGAAACATCTGGAGAGCCATGGGGTCCTTCTCTTTCTGGCCAGATGTCTCTTCGGGTCTCTTCCAGCTCTATGATTCAAAGATGGTGGCGCTGTGTGTTAAACCACAGAGCCTAGGACTTGCCGATCAGAAGGTCGGCGGTTTGAATCCCCGCGACGGGGTGAGCTCCCGTTGCTCGGTCCCTGCTCCTGCCAACCTAGCAGTTTGAAAGCACATCAAAGTGCAAGTAGATAAACAGGTACCGCTCTGGTGGGAAGGTAAACGGTGTTTCCATGCACTGCTCTGGTTCAAATATTTCTAATGTTTAAATATTTCCTGTTTAAATTGTATCCTGGCCTTTGGCACATGCCAGAGCCCTGAAAGTAGTTCCTCAAAAGTAACCTCTTCCAGGTGCTTTGTGTCTAACAACAACAACAACAACAACAACAACAACAACAACAACAACAACAATAATTTATTTAAATCCTGCCTTCCCCAGCCAAAACCTGGCTCAGAGCGGCTAACAACCGTAAAAATAACACAGTTCACATAAAATCATAATCATTTAATTGAAATACATTCTAAAATCAATTCATTCTAAAATCAATTCATTCTAAAATCAAGAGTCAAATTAATGGCAACCATTGGGCTAGAGTTCTATGAGGATTACCAAAGGAGGGAGTCAGGCTGTGCCTTGGCCAAAGCCAGGTGGAACAGCTCTGTCTTGCAGGCCCTGCGGAAGGATGTCAAGTCCTGCAGGGCCCTAGTCTCTTCTGACAGAGCGTTCCACCAAGTCGGGGCCATGGCCGAAAAAGCCCTGGCTCTGGTTGAGGCCAGCCTAACCTCCCTGTGGCCCGGGAACTCCAAGATGTTTTTATTTGAAGACCGTAAGGACCTCCATGGGGCGTACCAGGAGAGGCAGTCCCGTAGGTACCAGGGTCCTAGGCCATATAGGGCTTTAAAGGTTAAAACCAGCACCTTGAACCTGATCCTGTACTCCACTGGGAGCCAGTGCAGCTGGTATAGCACCAAGTGAATGTGATCCGGCAGTGAGGACCCTATAAAGAGTCTTGCCGCGGCATTCTGACGTGGGATAAAACCAGGGATGGGGAAATCTGTGGGGCTCTAGATGCTGCTAGAATCTATCTCCCATCCACCCCAGAGAACATGGCCTACTGTAGCTCAATAATATCCAAAGGACTGCAGGCTCCCCATCCTTGGTTTAACCCAGGTGTAGGCAAACTCGGCCCTCCAGATGTTTTGGGACTACAACTCCCATCATCCCTAGCTAACAGGACAAGTGGTCAGGGATGATGGGAGTTGTAGTCCCAAAACATCTGGAGGGCCAAGTTTGCCTATACCTGGCTTAACCCCTCAGCCCTTGGCCACAACTATATCCACACCCTACATTTAAAAACACATGGCTCCCCCCAAAGAATCCTGGGAAATGTAGTTTCCCCCTCACAGAGCATTCCCAGCACCCCTCACAAACTACACTTCCCAGGAGTCTTTGCGGGGAAGCCATGCTTTTTAAACAGGCTTTAAATGTATGGTGTGAGGGTGACCTAGCCGGTGGCTCCATCTGCCCCTATTAATCCTTAGTTTGCCTCTCCTCTCCTCTCCTCTCCTCTCCTCTCCTCTCCTCTCCTCTCCTCTCCTCTCCTCTCCCTCCTTCCGATCCCCTTGTTCCTTAAACTTGCCAGGATTAATATTGTAGGCTCCTTGGAGCGGAGACCTGCCCTTTCTCTGCCAATGTCAGTCCAGGGAGGGCGGGCGGTGGCACTATATAAGTAAGTAAATGATAATTGAAAATCAATGGGGCTTACTTCAAAGGAAATGCGCTTACGAACAGGAAGAGGAAGAAAGAGGAGCTGGGGTCAGAGAGATATCACAATGGGAACATGTTTGATCATGAAATTCCACCCCAGTCGTCTCCTCCGCCCCCTTTTCTCTCCCAAACTGCCTTGTTCTCCAAGGAAGGGTGATTATCACCCTGCTCTCTTCTGCATGATCTATTTACCATACTAAAGACAGGAGCCTTTGAACTTTTATTATCCAATACCAAGGCTGACTTTTCTTCTTGTCTTCTTCTCTCTCTTTTTTTGGAATCCAATCCTTAAAATACTCAAAAGACCTTCCTCTAGAGATTTACTTTAAGAAAGATGTTGAGCTGGGACAAGGGGAGCGGGGAGGGGGGGCTTAATTTCCAGTACTCTTGAGTTTCTTCCCTTTCATGGCACTCAAAGGGGAAAATTGATTTAAGCAATATTACACCCTCTCCCCACCTTCCGAAAGAGCTGCAGTCTCCATCAAGTTCGCTGCAGCAGATTTGGTTTAGGTGGGACATTGTCCTCATTTGCAGTGTGGGAGAGTTGCATTACAAGGCCATAGGCAGACACATCTGTGTAGACTATGAGGATATAGTATAGAGCAGGGGTCAGCAACCTTTTTCAGCCGGGGGCCAGTCCATCGTCCCTCAGACCATGTGGTTGTTGTTGTTGTTTAGTCATGTCTGACTCTTCGTGACCCCCTGGACCAGAGCACGCCAGGCACTCCTGTCTTCCACTGCCTCCCGCAGTTTGGTCAAACTCATGCTGGTAGCTTTGAGAACATTGTCCCACCATCTCGTCCTCTGTCGTCCCCTTCTCCTTGTGCCCTCCATCTTTCCCAGCGTCAGGGTCTTTTCCAGGGAGTCTTCTCTTCTCATGAGGTGGCC
The DNA here is from genome assembly GCF_964188315.1 of Podarcis muralis. Taxonomy (NCBI): domain Eukaryota; kingdom Metazoa; phylum Chordata; class Lepidosauria; order Squamata; family Lacertidae; genus Podarcis; species Podarcis muralis. The sequence goes on from NC_135661.1 coordinate 86,287,580, forward strand.
AAAGTCTTGGAGCCTCAGCTTCAGGATCTGTCCTTCCAGGGAGCACTCAGGGCTGATTTCCTTAAGAATGGAGAGGTTGGATCTTCTTGCAATCCATGGGACTCTCAAGAGTCTCTTTGAGACCCCTGGTATAGAGCAAAATAAATACCCAAATTAGCAAACTCCTCCCTCTGAATACCAGTTGCTGGCAATCGCAAGTGGGAAAAGTGCTTATGTCATCCGGTCCTAGGGTTGCCGTACACCCGGAATTTCCCTTTTTTTGGCATTTTTGTAAAAAAACACACAAAAAAAGCTCAAAAACTTTGGGTTTGTCTAAAGAAAGCTGAACAATTTTTGGGTTTTTCCTTTTTTATATATAAATGTATTTATTTGGTTTTTCAGTCACATATCCAACATACAACACAGGTTTAAGATTCCAAAGAATCTACTGGATTTCCCCCCTGTCCTTTTTGGGTCCTATTGTTAATTATTTCCTCCTTCATCTTTTATAACAATCCAAAACTTTTATCTCTCCACTGTGTCCAAAATCCACCATTAAACCACAAGTGTTATTCCAATCCTACTAACGATTTTAACTGTTTACAATGGTCTTTAAGATAAATTTTAAATTTCCCCCATTCAAATTCCCCTTATTCAAATTTTGGTCTTCCTGATTCCTCTGGTCATTTTAGTCATTTCTAATAATAATAATAATAATAATAATAATAATAATAATAATAATAAAAAATTATTTGTACCCCGCCCATCTGGATGGGTTTCCCCAGCCACTCTGGGCGGCTTCCAACAAAGATGAAAAATAAACTAAAATGTCACATATTAAAAACTTCCCCGAACAGGACTGCCTTCAGATGTCTTCTGAATGTCAGGTAGTTGTTTATCGCTTTGACATCTGATGGGAGGGCGTTCCACAGGGCGGGCGCCACTACCGAGAAGGCCCTCTGCCTGCTTCCCTGTAACTTGGCCTCTCGGCATAATCCATCAACTTCATCTGCCATTCTTCTCTGGAAGGGACTTTATCTTCTTTCCGGTAACATCTGCGCAGCCCTGGTCACTTTTCTGCACCCTTGGGATTTTGGCACCTAGTATTGCTAAAAGGAATACTTCGGGGGGGGGGGTGTTAAAAGAAAAGGTTATTTTAAACATTTTAAAAACTCATTATATATCATTTAATCTGTGGGGTCTCCCTAAAGCAGTTTCCCCAGTTGCGATTCCAACTTTCCTCACTTGCGCCGGACTTTGGAATTTCTCCCTGGACGTCAATTCTGCCTTAATGTCCGGGAAAATACAGACCATGGGTAGGCAAACTAAGGCCCGGGGGCCGGATCCGGCCCAATGGCCTTCTCAATCCGGCCCGCGGATGGTCCTGGAATCAGCGTGTTTGTACATGAGTAGAATGTGTGCTTTTATTTAAAATGCATCTCTGAGTGATTTGTGGGGCCTGCCAGCTGTTTTTACATGAGTAGTTGTTGTTGTTGTTTAGTCGTTTAGTCGTGTCTGACTCTTCGTGACCCCTTGGACCAGAGCACACCAGGCACTCCTGTCTTCCACTGCCTCCCGCAGCTTGGTCAAACTCATGATTGTAGCTTCGAGAACACTGTCCAACCATCTCGTCCTCTGCTGTCCCCTTCTCCTTGTGCCCTCCATCTTTCCCAACATCAGGGGCTTCTCCAGGGAGTCTTCTCTTCTCATGAGGTGGCCAAAGTATTGGAGCCTCAGCTTCAGGATCTGTCCTTCCAGGGAGCACTCAGGGCTGATTTCCCCAAGAATGGGTAGGTTTGATGTTCTTGCAGTCCATGGGACTCTCAAGAGTCTCCTCCAGCACCAGAATTCAAAAGCATCCATTCTTTGGCGACCAGCCTTCTTTATGGTCCAGCTCTCACTTCCATACATCACTACTGGGAAAACCATAGCTTTAACACATGAGTAGAATGTGTGCTTTTATTTTAAATGCATCTCTGGGTTATTTGTGGGGCATAGGAATTTGTTCTTTCTTTTTTTCCCTTCAAAATATAGTCCGGCCCCCCACAAGGTATGAGGGACAGTGGACCGGCCCCTGCTGAAAAAGTTTGCTGACCCCCGATCTAGACGTATGGGAACCCTAACAAATGTATCCGTTTCAAAGAACGAAACAAACTGAAGGAGTTTGTCCACAAAACTTGTCCACAAAACATGCTTATTTTTATTTATTTCGTTCTGGTGCATTGCCGCAGTAGGGAATGAAAACAAATATTTGAATGGTAGCCTTTCCTCTCGGAGCGGAATGGGTAGGTTTCGCCTCTGAGAATACAGGTTAGAATTTCACACTGCTGACAATATTGTCAGGTGCTTATACTGAGTTGGAATATGCATATTTATTTTCAACATAATCTAAGATCAATTCATTTAGGTTGATAATTAATTGGCTAAAGCTAGTTAATGAGTGGGCAGCACAGGTCTCAGAAGCAATCAGCTGGCATGATATTGCCACCCTGAAAACAAACAACTTATGGCTTCCTAGGTTACATTGGTTTTACTTGCATAAAACAGAGGTTCAAGGTGTCAGCACCTAATTGGTGTTTTCCTTGCAAAGAGATTTCCATAAGGATTTGAATGGCCTGCCTTCCCACAGGGGGATATTATTTTTTCTCCCTTCAAGACCATTTCCCATACAAACCAAAGATGCCCCCAGATCACTTAAATCAGGAGTCAGCAAACTTTTTCAGCCGTGGGCCGGTCCACTGTCCCTCAGACCTTGTGGTGGGCTGGACTATATTTTGAAAAAAAATATATGAACTAATTCCTATGCCCCACAAATAACCCAGAGATGCGTTTTAAATAAAAGGACACATTCTACTCATGTAAAAACACGCTGGATTGAGAAGGATTGGGTTGGATTGAGAAGGCGATTGGGCTGCATCCAGCCCCTGGGCCTTAGTTTGCCTGCCCATGACTTAAATCTACCAATGAAAAAAGAACCCAAACCTGCTGAAATATAAATTATTACTAGATGATTACCTGTATGAAGATAATGTAACATTTATTTGAACTGGCAAATTAGTTGATGAATCAGTTAAAAGTGCGGAGGTTGTTCAGCTACAGAAACCTTTAATCGCTAACAGCCTTACAGAGCTGCTTTGGCAAAGGTTTATTACTGCAATTTCCATTTTTTGTAAAGTTTATGATATGGGGGGAATGTTAAGACATTTCCAGGTATAACTGGAAATGGGGGCGATGGGCTAAACTACGAAAGAAACCCCACACAGAATTGTGTATTATCTTTCATTTTCTCTCATTTATTTTAAAACACACACACACAAAAGGAATCCTGTTGATTTAATAAAGATAATTCCTGGAATGTAATATAGACATTGCATCTTAAAACTCAGAGACATCACCTTGCCAACAAAGGTCCGTATAGTTAAAGCTATGGTTTTCCCAGTAGTGATGTATGGGAGTGAGAGCTGAACCATAAAGAAGGCTGATCGCCGAAGAATGGGTGCTTTTGAATTCTGGTGCTGGAGGAGACTCTTGAGAGTCCCATGGAGTGCAAGAAGATCAAACCTATCCATTCTGAAGGAAATCAGCCCTGAGTGCTCACTGGAAGGACAGATCCTGAAGCTGAGGCTCCAATACTTTGGCCACCTCAGGAGAAGAGAAGACTCCCTGGAAAAGACCCTGGTGTTGGGAAAGATGGAGGGCACAAGGAGAAGGGGGCGGCAGAGGACGAGATGGTTGGACAGTGTTCTCAAAGCTACTAGGATGGGTTTGACCAAACTGCAGGAGGCAGTGGAAGACAGGAGTGCCTGGTGTGCTCTGGTCCAGGGGATCACGAAGAAGCGGACACGACTAAACGGCTAAACAACAACAACAACAATATAGACATTAGAGTCTCTAAACCGGTCCTGTCTCCAGAAGTTCCTTTTCCTGTATAGATAAATCTATTGCCTGATTAAAGATATCTCAGCCATACCTGCATATACAGTGGGCTGCAGCATTATTTGTGGCAGAAGCTGCCCTCTTAGAAGAGGCTTTCCCTCCTGCGTGGGAGAGGATGAGAAGGAATTATTATTATTATTATTATTATTATTATTATTATTATTATTATTTGTCTACTGCCCTTCCTCTGAAGATTGCAGGGCGGTTCATAACAGAAAAATACAAAATGAGCATACATCTTGTTAGGCGGCCCCAGCCACACATAGATATTGTAAGGGCTTGCACTGTAAACAATGGTTTGCACCCACAGAGGTCCTCACATGAGTGAAAGGGGCTTCCGTTCACAGGAGTGGGATCTCCACTTTCCACCATCTCCCCTTACACCAGGCATAGCTCCCACGTGCCTCATCACGAGCTGTTCCTCGCAAGAAGCTTTTCATCAGCTTTATGGAACTGAGGTGGAGATGCACCCATAGAATTGCATCCGCGATCCGAATCCCTTAATCTTTCGTAAAATTGGCTGCCCAATTACTTGTGGCACCTTTTCAATCCATCGAGCAGTTTCAAAACTATCAATCTAACTAACTGACTAATTGAAGAAATGCTGCAGCCTTAATCAAATATAATGTGTCATGTCTTCATCGTGGTGTCACCTTCTTCGCATCAACTCTGCTCCTGTGCTCTGATCATCGTCAGCCTGACTCACATAAATTGAGTGAGTGAAGTTTGTCCCTTCACCTTGGCTGCATTTGGACAGAAAGGAACTTAACCTCCAGCAGGGCTCCTTCCCTAAGTTCAGTATTATGTCCAGATCCTAAACTTTGGTGAATCTCTAGGCCGGTCCTATCATTAGGCAGAATGAGGTGGCTGCCTTAGGCGGCAGAGTTGGGGTGGTGGTTGGGGAAGGAGGTGATGGAGAGCATGCCATGTGGCCTAATATCTACCCACAAGGGCAGTGCAAAAAAAATTATCCCATGGTCAGCGTTGAAGGAAAATTCAAGTGCCAGTTAAGACAGTGGAAAGGGAAGAGGACACCATCTTGCCCTTTGCTTCTGGCAGAAAAATGTCTTGGGCCACCTCTGGTGAACCCTTACTTTAGTTTGTTGAAACAAGCCAGTTTCATAACCTATGGTTTGACTTGTTTCAGCAAACCATAGTTAACAGTAATCACAGTTTCTTGGATCTGGATAACACAGCAAGGTTTATTAAAATGGAAACAAAACCTTCCAAACGCCTCCTTGCAGCCACAGCAGGTAAAGGTAAAGGGACCCCTGACCAATAGGTCCAGTCGTGGCCGACTTTGGGGTTGCGGCGCTCATCTCGCTTTATTGGCCAAGGGAGCCGGCGTACTGCTTCCGGGTCATGTGGCCAGCATGACTAAGCCACTTCTGGCGAACCAGAGGAGCGCACGGAAACGGCGTTTACCTTCCCTCCGGAGTGGTACCTATTTATCTACTTGCACTTTGACATGCTTTCGAACTGCTAGGTTGGCAGGAGCAGGGACTGAGCAACGGGAGCTCACCCTGTCGCGGGGATTTGAACCGCCGACCTTCTGATCAGCAAGTCCTAGGCTCTGTGGTTTAACCCATAGCACCACCCGCGTCCCAAAGCCACAGCAGAGGCAGGCATAAAAGCCCCGATGTTTGATGCGGCTTGTTCCTATCACAGTAAACCATGGTTTATCATAATGTCCAAACCCAGTCAACATCCCCAAGCCTTTAGATGTTTGCCTCTTAAATCTCTGCATATTAGTAGACGGTTGTTCAGAATACAGGAGCCAAGCTAGTTAAAAAGGCTTGACAAGCCCTATTTATCTTTTCTCTCCCGCTTGCTAATTTTCCAACCATTTAACTTATTAATGTACAATGCTTGCTCGCTCATTTTTTAAGCACCTTTTTTAGTATTTTTAATCTTGTTGTCCCAATTAGGTAGCCCTGTAAAAAGTTGCAAGCGGACGAGGAAACATCCACACACACCCCTTTAAAAACAACTACAGCCACACCACAGTGTTCTCCCTTTTATTAATTTATCTGGACAGAAAAGTGATTCCCAAGGCAGGAAAAGGACGGGGGGGGGGGAGATGCCTTTGCCCCCTTGCTTTCAGCCTGAGAATGAATTATTGGATGGGCCGAAAGAGAGGGTGGGGGGAGCAGAGAAAAGATTTCTTTTAACTGAAAATTGTATGTAACGAGAGGTCATAAATGTGAGTACTGCACCTTTAAATTCACAGCTGCCATGCAATAAATATATTTTACGTGGTGGGGCATTTCAAAGGCGGGCATTCCTGGCGTGTTTTCTTGTCTATAATGGAGGGGCTGGTTTAACGCAGCAACATAAACACTCTGGGTCCTGTTGATTTTATGGACTAGCACGCCTGTAATTTATGATAAAGTATCTGAGCACCGGGCAGCTCTGGATGGCTTTGGGGAGGGGGGCGTTAGAGGGGGAGAGAGAGAAAGGGGGAAGATAAAAGGGGGGCGGAATTACAAGCATGCATTACTTGAAATCTGAAACAATATGAAAGGCTTAAAAAGAATGGCGGTGGCGGATTAAATTAGGCCGCGATCCTGGAGGCCTTAAGACGTTCAAGGTGCAGGCTGTTCTGGCCTGCTGGTGTGTTGGTGAAACTGTGCTCTGGACTTGTAAAGAGCAACTGGCCAGCTTGCTCCAAGAAGCTCAGGGCAACCTGCAGACCTCCCGATCTCCTGTTTTCTCCTGGTAGTGTTAGGAACGCATAGTACAGTTTAGGAACTAAGATTAAGAAACTGCTAAGAAAAATTAAGATTAAGAAACTGCTAAGACATCACCTTGCCAACAAAGGTCCGTATAGTAAAAGCTATGGTTTTCCCAGTAGTAATGTATGGAAGTGAGAGCTGGACCTTCTCCTGGTAGTGTTAGGAACACATAGGACAGTTTAGGAACTAAGATTAAGAAACTGCTAAGAAAAATTAAGATTAAGAAACTGCTAAGACATCACCTTGCCAACAAAGGTCCGTATAGTAAAAGCTATGGTTTTCCCAGTAGTGATGTATGGAAGTGAGAGCTGGACCATAAAGAAGGCTGATGGCCAAAGAATGGATGCTTTTGAATTCTGGTGCTGGAGGAGACTCTTGAGAGTCCCAAGAAGATCAAACCTCTCCATTCTGAAGGAAATCAGCTCTGAGTTCTCACTGGAAGGACAGATCCTGAAGCTGAGGCTCCAAGACTTTGGCCACCTCATGAGAAGAGAAGACTCCCTGGAAAAGACCCTGATGTTGGGAAAGATGGAGGGCACAAGGAGAAGGGGACGACAGAGGACGAGATGGTGGGACAGTGTTCTCGAAGCTACCAGCATGAGTTTGACCAAACTGCGGGAGGCAGTGGAAGACAGGAGTGCCTGGCGTGCTCTGGTCCATGGGGTCACGAAGAGTCGGACACGACTAAACGACTAAACAACAACAACAAGAAAAATTAACTGAAACCATAAGCTTGTTCATGCCTGTAAATAAACTCGATTATTAGTTAATGTTAAGTGGAGAGCCTAAGGGAGAAGTGGGAAAATGCTGTAGGTGGGAACTTCAGGCAGAAGCACACCAGCGAGGGGAAAGCTAGCTCGGAGTAGGGGAGGATAGCTTGGAGGCGGAAGGCGGGGAGATTGGAAGACAGGGTTCCCAGGATGAAAGGCGGCGGATTAGGGGTGTAATGGTGTTGGTGATAACTTGAACCACCAAGTTTCTCTTTTTGTTTTGAGTCTAACCCTATTTTTCAAATCTACTCCTTGCCCTTCCTTTCACTAACGGTAACTTAGCCAAAATATGCAACACTTTTAATGGTATAAAATGTCTGCTGAAGAAGCCAGTTGGGTAGCTCAGGCTGAAGGAGAGCGGGATTGGCGCCAAAGGACATCCAGGAAATTTCATAGGTGCATGAAGGCCCGAGGGACTCGTTTATCCGGCCCGCAGCGACTCCTGCCACCCGCTCTTACAGGTGCTGCGCTGTGCAGCTGCCCACTTCCGGGTCAGAGGAGCACCGGAAATAGCTTGTACACATGCGCAAGTGTTATTTCTGGTGCACCACCAGCTCGGAGGAGGCCTGTGCACATGTGCACAAGCTATTTCCCAGACGTGCGCCAGAAATAGCGTGTGCACGTGCGTATAGGCACGCGCTCCCCCGCCCCCCGGCCTGCCGAGCAATCGGCGCTGGAGATACCAGCCTGAGGTGCGGTAGGTTTCCTGACCCCTAGTTTACACCAATGGGCAGCACTGCCTGATTTCAGCAGAGTTGTCTCCCAGTCCTAGCAAAGTAGATTAGATGCTCCTCCACTGAGCTATAAAGGTAAAGGTAAAGGGACCCCTGACCATTAGGTCCAGTCGTGGACAACTCTGGGGTTGCGGCGCTCATCTCGCTTTACTGGCTGAGGGAGCCGGCGTACAGCTTCCGGGTCATGTGGCCAGCATGACTAAGCCGCTTCTGGTGAACCAGAGCAGCGCACGGAAACACCGTTTACCTTCCCACCGGAGCGGTACCTATTTATCTACTTGCACTTTGATGTGCTTTCAAACTGCTAGGTGGGCAGGAGCAGGGACCGAGCAATGGGAGCTCACTCCGTCGCGGGGATTCGAACTGCCGACCTTCTGATCGGCAAGTCCTGGGCTCTGTGCTTTAACCCACAATGCCACCCACGTCCCTATGGAAGATATAGAAAGAGGTAAATTATTCTTTCATACTACTGGAAGGGATTGGAAGGTACAAACTTAATAACGATAACGATGATAATAGAAATCCTGCATTTATTCCTAGATTGGACTAGATGACCCTCCCAACTCTAGAATCTATGAAATCCTTACTCACACCCTATTTAATGTAACTTACGGAACTCAGTGCCACAAGGTGAGGCAGGGTCTACCACAGGCTTCCTCAACCTCAGCCCTCCAGATGTTTTGAGACTACAATTCCCAGCATCCCTGACCACTGGTCCTGCTAGCTAGGGATCATGGGAGTTGTAGGCCAAAAACATCTGGAGGGCCGAGGTTGAGGAAGCCTGGTCTACCACTTTTAGCTTTAATCATGATGGTGACAGACTAGGTAACTTTGTAGGAAAGGACAGACCTATCAGAAGCCATCATGATCAATAGAACCTCCAGGTGCAAGGGCACTCTACCCTTGAAGGCCACGTGCTAGAACAACCTGGCAAATAGGTCCACATAAATGCTGGGGGTCTGGTCAAAGGGGGGGGGATTGCTCTATGGCTCCTGTAGCAGCCCCTTTGCAGCCTGAAGCTTTTCTTCGCTGAGCACAGAGTAGGGGGGGGGGTTCCCTCCCTCCCGTGCCCTGTACTTGATTTCCCTGCTGAGCACAGAGGCAGGATGGAGCCCTCTGCCCTTCCTTTGTCAGCCCACTCCCACCCACCTGTGTGCAATTCCAGGGCACCTGTGGCTTCCAGGCTGGTGCTTAAATGCAAGGATGTTCTAGGGCCGGAGAGAGGATCAGGCTCTTGGAAGCAAAAGACTGGATGATCTTGCTCAGAAACCACGCTGGGCATTTCTTAAGCTCCCGCCACCACCAGTGGCATAGCGTGGGGGGTGCAGGGGGGGCCGGCCGCACCGGGCGCAACATCTGGGGTTAGGGCAAATCCACAGGTTAGGAGGCGCAAATCCACGGGTTAGGGGGCGCAAATTACTTGCCTTGCCCCGGGTGCTGACAACCCACGCTACGCCACTGGCCACCACTTCTAGAATATTACATATATATATATATGGGAATCAGTGACTTCCTCCGATCCCATCACTGCTCTCCTGGATGTTTTCTTAATCTCCCCTCCAATCACCATCCCTCCCCTTTCCTTCTTCAGTCCAGATGTGATCCCAACAGCTGGCACGGCTGCAGCAGGGGAAAGGGGAAGATTCAAACGCTCTCACATAGCAACAGGGGTGAGGGGTGCAAGGGACGATCATTAATCATTTTTTGTAGGGAGAACCTAGCAGCCGTCTGCTCACAGCCTGGCACGGGAGGGGGGGCGGAGGGGGGAGGGATGGAGGCTTGTTTTCGGTGACGTGGCAAAGACTGGGTGTGAATCTGGAGTCTCACTGGAGCACAAGAACACAAGGCTTTCGGGGAGTTAAAGAGTCTTACGACATCCCACCCCCTGTAGAAATTCGTTTCTAAGTTCTGTTCCTTGCTTTCTGAAACTGGGATCACATAAGGTAGACCAGGGTGCAAGACTCCTGGATTCTACTCTATGCTTTGTCGTTGTGCTAAAATCTTGGAGTTGTTGTTTTTAAGTGTGTGTGTGTGATGTGAAGGCCCACCCCTTCCTGTCTTGACCTGTAACCAGCCTTGAGATTCAAATTCAGGCAATTCAGAGTTCCAAGTTACCTGCCTGCCTGAGCCCTGGATTGCAGAGACAGAAAGAAAAGACCTGACTTCCAGCCTCTTAACTGAATTTTAACGGTTAGGCAGTAGGTTCTTAGTAAAGGTAAAGGGACCCCTGACCATTAGGTCCAGTTGTGGCCGACCCTGGGGTTGCGGCGCTCATCTTGCTTTACTGGCCGAGGGAGCCGGTGTACAGCTTCCGGGTCATGTGGCCAGCATGACTAAGCCGCTTCTGGCGAACCAGAGCAGCGCACGGAAACGCCGTTTACCTTCCTGCCGGAGCGGTACCTATTTATCTACTTGCACTGGTGTGCTTTCGAACTGCTAGGTTGGCAGGAGCAGGGACCGAGCAACGGGAGCTCACCCCGTCGCGGGGATTCGAACCGCCAAGCTTCTGATTGGCAAGTCCTAGGCTCTGTGGTTTAACCCACAGAGGTTCTTACAGAACTGCAAACTCTTGCCGTGGCCATGCTCAAGGATCCTGAAAGAAGGCCCAGGCAGCAGCTGCCTTTAGTTGTATGCTGCCAGCAGAGCTTCTAGGCATAAATGTATATGCTGATTTGAACCTGGATGCAGAATTTGAACCCAGGATGCAGCCGCCTTGTAAGCAAGCCTGGATCTGACCAGTGCTGGGAATGGACGGGAGGTGGGAATGCAGCCTTGAGGTTCCACCATGGAGGAAATAAACTTAAAAGCAGTCCAAAAGAGCTTTTCCTGGCCAGCAGCTAAAGCGAGGCCAAAGATTTGCCTGCTACCTTTCTGCACAGTGGGCTGCAGCTAAAGGCTGGCAAAAAAAATAGCCTGGTAACCCTCAATGGGGACGCAGGTGGCGCTGTGGGTTAAAGCCTCAGCACCTAGGACTTGCCGATCGAAAGGTTGGCGGTTCGAATCCCTGTGGCGGGGTGCGCTCCTGTCGTTCGGTCCCAGCGCCTGCCAACCTAGCAGTTCGAAAGCACCTTCGGGTGCAAGTAGGTAAATAGGGACCGCTTACTAGCGGGAAGGTAAACGGTGTTCCGTGTGCTGCGCTGGCTTGCCAGAGCAGCGATGTCACGCTGGCCACGTGACCCGGAAGTGTCTGCGGACAGCACTGGCTCCCGGCCTATAGAGTGAGATGAGCGCACGACCCTAGAGTCTGGCAAGACTGGCCCGTACGGGCAGGGGTACCTTTACCTTTACCTTTTAACCCTCAAAACTAGGGTTGCCATATTTCAAAAAGGAAAAATCAGGACACCTAGAAAGACCCCAAAATTACTGAGCTTTTTTTTAAGGAAAACCCCAAAGTTGTTGAGCTTTCAGAAATTCCCCCCAGATGTCGGTTCCACCTTTGAAATCCCAGTAATGTCCTTTACAAAGAAACCAGAAGCATTTCTACTGGGAATGGTGGGAAGTGATATAAATAGAAAAGAATGTAAACTTTTTTTTATGTGCAGTAACAGCAGCTAGAATATTATTAGCCCAGATATGGAAGCAAGAAGAATTGCCAACAATTGAAGAATGGAGAATGAAGTTGATGGACTATGCAGAATTAGATAAATTAACAGGAAGGATCCGAAACCGACGGGACCAGAGATTTACCAAAGACTGGAGTAAATTTATGATCTATATGAAAAGTATCTGTGATGAACAAACGGCGTTTGTAGGTTTGCAAGAAGTTCTGTGAGGAATATTGTTAGAAATATTGTAAAATTGGAGAAGGGGAGATGACAGGTTAAAAGAGGTAAAGACAATATAAAATTAAGTAATGCATAAAAAGTGATTAAGACGGAAGATCATCGGAGGTGCTGATGGAAGTCCAAAAAGAATGTATTCGTTATAATATGTGGGGTATGTTTTATAATTTGTATGCTAAAATTAATAAAAAATGTATTTAAAAAAAAAGAAATCCCAGTAATGTCCAGGAAAATCCAGACCCAAACCCAGCACTTCTGTTTCTCAGCTCTTGGTAGCTGCCAACCCACAAGAGGGTTTGAGCTCCATCTCACAAGATTTTTCAACTTCTTGTCGAACGAAGAGACATGGATATTTGACTTGGGTTGCCTGGTTCCCCCCGCAGCCCGCTCCCCAACTAATAATATTTTCACCTTAAAGTTTGCACCAAAAAAGACAGAGAGCACTTCTTCGAGTGCTTTCTTCTTAAGCCTCCTCTCAGGGAAGATAATTGAGCAATTAGTGACAAATTACCTTCAGTGGCTTTCCCCCCTAATGAAGCCTTATGTAACAAAGTGCCAATTAAAAGCCACTCCTGACGAGAGAGAATGTGCAGTTTAAGAGTTTTCCCTGTTCTTCCTGCTACGGAGCCTGTTCCCCTATTGACTTTGCTCCAGCCTGGGTTAAGCTGCAGTCCGTTCTCTCTAAAGGGTCTGTTTTCATGACAGCCTCAGACTGGGGCAAGGGAAAACTTTGGTTTTTGTTTGCCTTTTAATGAGAAGCTCCCCAGCACACATTTCCCGGAACAATTCACAAACAGAAACATAACCTCGGGTTGCAGACCCCGGGTTGCAGACCCCTGCCCTAGGCCAACCCCAACCTCTCTCACCACCAAAGGAAGACAAGTGAACAGCAGAGAACCTGCACAAGCAATTTAAAATAAAATAAAATGCATGACCCACCCTTAACCCTTAGGTCCCAGGACAGGTTACAATAATCAAAAACAAAACGTTAAAACAATTTAAAACAAATAACCATCTTGGGAAGACAGTGGGGCTTAAGAATATACACCTCAAGTGTCAAAGGCCAGAGTGAAGTGGTGAGTGTTCAGCATAGCCCTGAAAGCCGCACAGTGAAGGTGCTGGACACAGAGGCCGATTGAGTGCAGCGCAACCAGTTCCGCCACCCTGGGTGCCAGGCCTAAGGGCGTCACCACTATGACATAGCAGAAAAGAGGTAAAGGTAAAGGGACCCCTGACCATTAGGTCCAGTCGTGACTGACTCTGGGGTTGCGGCACTCATCTCGCTTTATTGGCCGAGGGAGCCGGCGTACAGCTTCCGGGTCATGTGGCCAGCATGACTAAGCCGCTTCTGGCGAACCAGAGCAGCGCACAGAAACGCTGTTTACCTTCCCGCCGGAGCGGTACCTATTTATCTACTTGCACTTGACGTGCTTTCGAACTGCTAGGTTGGCAGGAGCAGAGACAGAGCAACAGGAGCTCACCCCGTCATGGGAATTCGAACCGCCGACCTTCTGATCAGCAAGTCCTAGGCTCTGTGGTTTAACCCACAGCACCACCCGCGTCCCCAGAAAAGAGGCAGGGGGCACCAAATGTTGACCTTGTGCAAGGCACAGCTGAAATTTTAAAAACGAGAGTCCGCCCCTTCTGGACACACCTCTGTGGGGAGGTAATTCCACGAGTTTGGGCCTGGCACAGAGAATGCCCAATTGTGGGCAACCACCACTCCTGAAAAGCATGGGGAACTGTAGAGTTTGGAGGGAACCGTCCACACCACACATTTGGAGCGCAAGGCTGCCCTCAAGGAATCATGGGAATGGAAGTTTGCTTTCTCAGGGAACTATGGTTCCTGAGAAGGCAAACTTAAAACCTTCTTAACACCCTTAAAATCATGGGTGTAGCCAAGGGGGCAGCCTATATCAATAAAAATACATAGCAAACTGAGGTTCTGCCCCCCCCTGCAACAAAATTCCTGGCTATGCCCATGCTTAACAAACCACATACATTTTGCCATTCCACACAACAAGAACTTATTCATATTTCTACTGTTATTTGCATACTCTTAATAATAATAATTGCAGGGACGCGGGTGGCGCTGTGGCTTAAAGCCTCAGCACCTAGGGCTTGCCGATCAAAAGGTCGGCGGTTCGAATCCCCGTGGCGGGGTGCGCCCCCTTCGCTCGGTCCCAGCGCCTGCCAACCTAGCAGTTCGAAAGCACCCTCGGGTGCAAGTAGATAAATAGGGACCGCTTACTAGCAGGAAGGTAAACAGTGTTCCGTGTGCTGCACTGGCTCGCCAGATGCAGCTTGTCACGCTGGCCACGTGACCCGGAAGTGTCTGCGGACAGCGCTGGCTCCCGGCCTATAGAGTGAGATGAGCGCACAACCCTAGAGTCTGGCAAGACTGGCCCGTACGGGCAGGGGTACCTTTACCTTTACCTTTAATAATAATAATAAAAAATTTTATTTAAACCCCGCCCTCCCCGGCCAGAGCCAGGCTCAGGGCTGCTAACGCTAATAAAATTACAGTAAAATCATAATGGGGGGGGGGGGACCAATTTAAAATACAGGTAAAAATGCAATTTAAAATGCAGCCTTATTTTAAAAGTAGCCCATAGATCAAAACCATAAGGGGAGGGAAAACATAAGGGTCAGACTGAGTCCAAACCAAAGGCCAGGTGGAACAGCTCTGTCTTGCAGGCCCTGCGGAAAGATGTCAAGTCCCGCAGGGCCCTAGTCTCTTGTGACAGAGCGTTCCACCAGGTCGGGGCCAGTACTGAAAAGGCCCTGGCCCTAGTTACGGCCAATCTCACCACCTTGCGACCTGGGACCTCCAAAATGTTGTCATTTGTGGACCTTAAGGTCCTCCGCGGGGCATACCAGGAGAGGCGGTCCCGTAGGTACGGGGATCCTAGGCCACATCTTTTAGGTAGAGAGACAGCTGTGATTTTGAAACCTCAGAATGTGCAGATTTGCAGGGGGTGGGGGAATCCCTCTCCAAATCAGACAAACATGACCAACACATGAAGTAAATTTAAGCTGCGGCCTTTAAAATCCTCGTAGCTATTGGCTGCGAGAGTGCAATACACTTTGTCAGTGTGTGTGTATATATATGGGTGACGGAATGTCCACGGACATTCCAATTGCTCAGGAGTTTCTGTTTATTTAAAAAAATGGAAAGAAAAGAACAAGCTGTTGCAAAATTCCTAGGAGCAGAGGAGCTCATGGAAGGTTTCAATAAGGAAAGCCGGGGGGGAAAGGAATATTAGCCAACTGTTAGATTGTGCAAATGAGTTTTGTGTAGACATGTAGAACAGCATGTACGAGTTGTATCGGAACAGACCCATTGAAACAGACGAACTTAAGACAGCCGTGCCAACTAATTTTAATGGGTCAACTCTGAGTATACAATCTGGTGTATTAAATCTGAGGCCTGGGTGCGTGTATGTCAGAGAGAAAGAGAGGATGAAGCAGATTAGATACAGTGGTGCCTCGCAAGACGAAACGAATCCGTTCCGCGATTCTTTTCGTCTAGCGGTTTTTTCATCTTGCGAAGCAAGCCCATTAGTGGCTAAGCCTGATTAGCGCTATTAGCGATTTAGCGCTATTAGCGGCTTAGCGGGCTTAGCGGCTAAGCTGTTAAAAGGCTATTAACGGCTTAGCGGCTTTGAAAAAGGGGGGGAAAGCGAGGGGGAAATGGCGAGACTCGCAAGACGTTTTTGTTTTGCGAAGCAAGCCCATAGGGAAATTCGTCTTGCAAAGCGCCTCCGCGACGGAAAACCCTTTCGTCTTGCGGGTTTTTCGTCTTGCGAGGCATTTGTCTTGCGGGGCACCACTGTACAGAGAAGGTACTACACATTATCACACAAATGTGTCTGCAGAATGATGTGGGTTTTTACTCTCATCATCCAATTTCAAGCTCCATGCTTTTCAGTGCACCACAATGCTACTATCCATCAAGACTTTCTAAATAGGAGGGTTAGAGGAGGAATTTGGTTCAGTGCAAATGTGGACGCGGGTGGCGCAGTGGGTTAAAGCACAGAGCCTAGGACTTGCCGATCAGAAGGTCGGGGGTTCGAATCCCCGCGACGGGGTGAGCTCCCGTTGCTGGGTCCCTGCTCCTGCCAACCTAGCAGTTCAAAAGCACGCCAAAGTGCAAGTAGATAAATAGGTACCACTCCAGTGGGAAGGTAAACAGCGTTTCCATGCCCTGCTCTGGTTCGCCAGAAGCGGCTTAGTCATGTTGGCCACATGACCCGGAAGCTGTACGCCGGCTCCCTCGGCCAATAAAGTGAGATGAGTGCACAACCCCAGAGTCGGCCACGACTGGACCTAATGGTCAGGGGTCCCTTTACCTTTTACCTTTTAATGTGAAGCGACCTATTTCATGTTTGGAGGCAGTAATGTTCCTGCTGGAAAATGCAAGAGAGTGCTCTTATGCTCAGGTCTTCCTTATGGATTCCTCCCAAAGGCATCTGGTTAGCTTCTGGGATGGAATAATGTTAGACTAGTTGTGCCATTGGCTTGATCCAGCAGTCTCTTCCAGTGTTCTTATGTTCGTACTTCCTGAAACAATATGCAAACCAAAACCATCCTTTGAAATTTGCGCTTCTCTGAATTTTGCGATGCAATTCTCCAACTGAATCCTGCCTGGGAAAATCATGCAAAATGTGCAAAATTTAAGGGGAAGTCGAAATATCTAAAAAAATAAAATAATAATTATAATAATAATAATAATAATAATAATAAATTTTATTTATATCCCGCCCTCCCCAGCCGAAGCCGGGCTCAGGGCAGCTAACAACAATAAAACAGTACAAAAGTACAGCATAAACAACATTCTAAAATCAGTCATTATAAAAATTAATTAATTCAAGCCACTGGCAACCATTGGGCCAGAGCTCCGCGAAGATTGTGTGTTGGCCAAAGGCCTGGTGGAACAGCTCTGTCTTGCAGGCCCTGCGGAAAGATGTCAAGTCCCGCAGGGCCCTGGTCTCTTGTGACAGAGTGTTCCACCAGATCGGGGCCACGGCCGAAAAAGCCCTGGCTCTAGTTGAGGCCAGCCTAACTTCTCTGTGGCCTGGGACCTTCAAGATGTTTTTATTTGAAGACCGTAAGTTTCTCTGTGGGGCATACCAGGAGAGGCGGTCCCGTAGGTACGAGGGTCCTAGGCCATATAGGGCTTTAAAGGTTAAAACCAGCACCATAAACCTGATCCTGTACTCCACCAGGAGCCAGTGCAGCTGGTATAGCACTGGGTGAATGTGATCTCGCAGCGAAGACCTCGTAAGGAGTCTCCCTGCAGCATTCTGCACCCGCTGGAGTTTCTGGGTCAGTCTCAAGGGCAACCCCACGAGGAGCGAGTTACAATAATCCAGTCTGGAGGTGACCGTCGCGTGAATCACAGTGGCTAGGTCAGGGCGAGAGAGGTAAGGAGCCAACTGCTTAGCTTGGCGGAGATGGAAAATAATTGTCCAGTAGCACCTTAGAGACCAACTAAGTTTGTCCTTGGTATAAGCTTTCGTGTGCATACACACTACTTCAGATACGAGGAAGTGTGCGTCAAAGAGCGTATGTCAGTGATAGCATGGAACAATGCATTACAGTGGTGCCTCGCAAGACGAAATTAATTCGTTCCGCAAGTCTCTTCGTCTTGCGGTTTTTTCGTCTTGCGATGCACGGTTTCCCATAGGAATGCATTGAAAATCAATTAATACGTTCCTAGGGAAACCGCCTTCAGACCAGGTCCGGGGACAGTCTGTCCCCGGACCTCTTCTGAAGGCTGGGGGGGGGGGGCAAGGGCTTTTCTTCCCACCCCCAGCATTTTAAAAAACCCTGGGACAGCGGAGGACTTCTCCGCTGTCCCGGCGATCTTAAAATGCTGGCGGGCGGCATTTTAAAATCGCCCCGACAGCGGAGGACTTCTCCGCTGTCCGGGGCGATTTAAAAGCCCCTGGGAAGGCAGGCAGGGGGGACAAAGACTTTCGCCCCCTGCCCGCCTTCAGAAGGTGTTCCCGCCCCCCCTCCCCGCTTCGGAACAGCGTTCCGAAGTGGGGCGGCTGGGGCAGGTGATCCCGCCCCCCCCTCCCCGCTTCGGAACAGCGTTCCGAAGTGGGGCGGCTGGGGCAGGTGATCCCGCCCCCCCTCCCCGCTTCGGAACAGCGTTCCGAAGTGGGGCGGCTGGGGCAGGTCTTCCCGCCCCCCCTCCCCGCTTCGGAACAGCGTTCCGAAGTGGGGCGGCTGGGGCAGGTCTTCCCGCCCCCCCTCCCCGCTTCGGAACAGCGTTCCGAAGTGGGGCGGCTGGGGCAGGTCTTCCCGCCCCCCCTCCCCGCTTCGGAACAGCGTTCCGAAGTGGGGCGGCTGGGGCAGGTCTTCCCGCCCCCCCTCCCCGCTTCGGAACAGCGTTCCGAAGTGGGGCGGCTGGGGCAGGTCTTCCCGCCCCCCCTCCCCTCTTCGGAACAGCGTTCCGAAGTGGGGCAGCTGGGGCAGGTGATCCCGCCCCCCCCCTTCGGAACAGCGTTTTAAAATGCTGGGGGTCGGGAGGGAAGCGCTGCCGACCCCCAGCATTTTAAAATCTCCCCGTGTCCAGGGGAGGTTTTAAAATGCTGGGGGTCGGGAGCGAAGCGTTCGCTGCCGACCCCAGCATTTTAAAATCTCCAAGGGACAGCAGAGAAGTCTCTGTCCAGGGGAGGTTTTAAAATGCTGGGGGTCGGGAGCGAAGCGTTCGCTGCCGACCCCAGCATTTTAAAATCTCCCCGTGTCCCGGGGAGATTTAAAAATGCTGGGGGTCGGCAGCGCTTCCCTCCCGACCCCCAGCATTTTAAAACCTTCCCGGGACACGGGGAGATTTTAAAATGCTGGGGGTCGGCAGCGCTTCCCTCCCGACCCCCAGCATTTTAAAATCTCCTCGGGACAGAGACTTCTCTGCTGTCCCTTGGAGATTTTAAAATGCTGGGGTCGGCAGCGAACGCTTCGCTCCCGACCCCCAGCATTTTAAAACCTCCCCTGGACACGGGGAGATTTTAAAATGCTGGGGGTCGGCAGCGCTTCCCTCCCGACCCCCAGCATTTTAAAATCTCCTCGGGACAGAGACTTCTCTGCTGTCCCTTGGAGATTTTAAAATGCTGGGGGTCGGCAGCGCTTCCCTCCCGACCCCCAGCATTTTAAAATCTCCTCGGGACAGAGACTTCTCTGCTGTCCCTTGGAGATTTTAAAATGCTGGGGTCGGCAGCGAACGCTTCGCTCCCGACCCCCAGCATTTTAAAACCTCCCCTGGACACGGGGAGATTTTAAAATGCTGGGGGTCGGCAGCGCTTCCCTCCCGACCCCCAGCATTTTAAAATCTCCTCGGGACAGAGACTTCTCTGCTGTCCCTTGGAGATTTTAAAATGCTGGGGGTCGGCAGCGAACGCTTCGCTCCCGCCCGCCAGCATTTTAAGATCGCCCGGGGCAGGCGGGGGGAAGGCAGGCGGGGGGGAGCAAAGACTTTTGCCCCCCGCCGGCCTTCAGAAGAGGTCCTCTTCTGAAGGCCGGCTGTGGGCGAAAGTCTTTGCTCCCGACCGCCAGCATTTCCCTATGGGCTTTCGTCTTGCGATGCAAGCCCATAGGGAAATTCGTCTTGCGAAGCGCCTCCAAAACAGAAAACCCTTTCGTCTTGCGGGTTTTCCGTCTTGCGAGGCATTCGTCTTGCGGGGTACCACTGTATATTAAAGGAAATCACTTGGAGAGTCCGGCAAAATTGCAAATACCAAGAGTGTAAATTGAGAGAAATAAACACTGAAATGCTTGCAAATTTTCATGAGGATTCTTTTTTAAAATTGCAAACCAACGCTGCAGTGTGGAGAACTGAATTTAAGATTAGAACAATGAGAATCTGAGAGAAACCAAAACTGGCAAATTTGTCCATCCCTGCTAAAGACCCGGGCAGTGATTACTGTTATCCATCATGGGTACTCCTCAAATCTGAAACTAACAATCTTGAGTAATCAGCACGTCAAGCCAAGGCCAATTTTGCCTTGACAGACACTTATCTCTCCCTCATCCGTGGCAGGGGAAAGGGGCCAAAAGGAACAGGGGGAGGGAAAAAGCAAAAACCTGTTTTAATTCAAAGCAAACCTAGGTGGCAATTTCTCAGGGAAGTGACTGGCGGATGTTTCTTGGTACTGCTTTCTGCGAAGAAAATTAGTAAACTGCCTCCATCCTCTCCTCCAAATTCCATATACTTGACTGCTATTCTAAGATAACTTAATAAATCTAAAACAAAATCACAGAAGTGTTCGTATTTGTTGTTTTTATTTATTTAAAAACGAGTCAATAAAATACATAATATGTTGTGCGGATTCGTTAACTTTAGTCCCCGTGTTACATTGCAAACATATGTAATAATTCCCCCCTGTTTACTCTTGCTTACATTTTCTTTGTTTTTTATCGGAAGATTATTGTGGATAACAAAGGTACTTTTAATGTCTGTGTTTTCGGTTCATAGGGTCCCATCTACAGGTCTCGCTTCCGTTTTCTGCCTACTCCTCCGTTACTTCCCCATGTCAAATTTTAGATTCTAAACTCCTGGGGCAGAGGCCTCTTTTGTTACATTTTGCACGCACACTGACGCTCTCTTTCCATCGTACACACACCTCAAACGCAGTGTCAAGAATTAAGCTTCAAAGGGCCACACTTCACTTCCCTCCACATAGTTTAATGTGCCTGATTCTCTGGCAGGACTTGGAGATCCTTCATGTTCGAATCTTGTTTGCAGTATCTTTGATTTCAGAAAGTGTTTGTGCATATCTTAATTTCGCTTTGAAAACCCTTCCTAGTCAGCTCATCTGTATGCCCCAACTTCTTCACTGTCCACCTTCTACATCTGATTAAGTTGGGTTAACCAGAGAAAACTCTTCCTACAATAAAATTGTTAACTTGATGATGATGAAGAAGGTGATGATGATTTAAATTTGTAGACCCACCCTTCATCCGAAGATCACTGAGTGGTTCACCACATAAAGATACAAAACGGTTGTACTTGCTGTGACAAGTACTCCCCTAGATGATGCTGTTGGTGATTTGGCAATAATAATAATAATAATAATAGCCAGACAGAGGGCCTTCTCGGTAGTGGCGCCCGCCCTGTGGAACGCCCTCCCTGCAGATGTGAAGGAAATAAGTAGCTATCTTCTCTTTAAAAGACATCTGAAGGCAGCCCTGTTTTGGGAAGTTTTTAATATTTAACGCTGTACTGTTTTTAACACTTGATTGGAAGCCGCCCAGAGTGGCAGGGGAAACTCAGCCAGATGGGCAGGGTAGAAATAATAAATTATTATTATTATTATTATTATTATTATTATTATTATTATTAATTTGTACCCTGCCCCATCTGCAAAGGGTCATGCACAATCATCAAGCCATACTAATTAACTAACCACAGTTAAGTTTGGGGAAGTACATAGTCCATGATTTTAGGGAACAACATCACCAGGCCTACAGGACTTGGGCCCTGCAGTTCGGATCAGGAGCTACACCTCTCTCCCTGCTGGGTGTTAATCCGGATCTCTCCCCCTTTGGGTTACTCCCTGGTGTCATGGATGTGTCTACACCCCCAAGGGAAAGTAGTTGAACTTCTGTGGCTCCCCTGACAGGCACCTGCCTGGTTCTGTTGGCTGTGGCTCAGCGCTGACCCGGCAAGACCTGCTCACTTGTTTAGGGCTCAGGTTGCCAGGTGTTTTGAGTGGCACTGCAGAGCATAACAAGATCCGCGCATCTCCTTGCTAGGGAAAGCCTTTACCTGCTAAAATCCTGAATGCCAGTTTTTTTTTGGGAGGGAAGCCCCCCCCCACAACAAGGTGACAACCCTGATCTACCAGGGCTGGATTTTATCAGTGGCGTAGCGTGGGGGTGCAGGGGGGGCCGGCCGCACCGGGCGCAACATCTGGGGGTTAGGGTTAGGGGGCGCAAATCCACGGGTTGGGGGTGCAAATCCACGGGTTAGGGGGCACAAATTACTTGCCTTGCCCCGGGTGCTGACAACCCACGCTACGCCACTGGATTTTATTTTATTTTATTTTATTTTATTTTATTTTATTTTATTTTATTTTATTTTATTTTATTTTATTTTATTTTATTATTTTATTTTATTTTATTTTATTTTATTTTATTTTATTTTATTTTATTTTATTATTTTATTATTTTATTTTATTTTATTTTATTTTTTAGCGGCAACCTCAGAAATAGGTGCCGGGGCTAAAAAAAAAACTCTGGGGAGCGGCTGCCCCTAAAGTCCAAGAGAAGAAGATCTCGGGGAGCAACTGGGGCCAGCCCAGGGGAAGGAGGCAAGCCGGCTCTTGACGCTGCTCGGGCGAGGAGGGAAGTCTCCCTGCCGCCTGACTCGTCCGCCAGAAGGACCCCTCGCTCAGCTGATAACCTCCGCTCTTTCCCATCGGAGGAGGAGGAGGCAGGCAGGCAGGCAGAGAACGAGTTAAAGAAAAAAGCCTTCTACTTCCGGATGTGTTCATAGCTCAGGGCTGTGAAGCTGAGAGAGAGAGAACCAGAGCGCACAAGAGAGAGCATCTTTCTTTCTCCCTCTCTCTCTCTCTCCCCTCCTCCTCCTCTTCTTCTTCTTTCCACATATACAGAAAGCAAAACAGCCTCCCAAGGAACAGAGACAGGCAACGAAGGGAAACCGCAGGCAACCGATTTGATTGATTATTTTCTTTTTAAAAAAAGAGATATATCTATAGATAGATAGATATAGATAAAAATAGCCATCGTGGGGTTTTTTAGAATCCAAACTCCCAGCCAGGAGAGAGGGCGCCTCGTCAATTTCATCCTCTCCCTCCTCGCCAGGTCCGCGGCTGCTTTAAGAGGAGGAGAAACTGACAAGCCCATATTCTCTCTGTGTGTGTGTCCCCCCCCCCCCAATTCCCCGCCCCAGCTCCTCTGTTTGCTGAGCAGAGGGGGCTGGGGTGTGTTGTGGGAGCTGAATCTTCCTTGGCGGAGATGCTGGGTGGGGGGGCTTTTTGGAACCTCTGAGCCCCCCCACACCTCCCTTCTTACACCTACTCTCCTCCTCCTCTTCTTCTTCTTCTCTCTCTCTCTCTCTCTCCATCCTTCCCCCCCCCCCCCCCCAACCCGGTTTTCCTTTTCATTCCTGGCTCCTTGCTTTGATAGGATTGAAGCCACAACCATTTAAAAGGAGAGAGGGAGGAGAAAGGAGCCGGGGGGGGGGGGAGAGAGAGAAGAAGAAGAAGAGAGAGTCGATGTCCATCTTTTAAAAGGAGAGGAGAAGGAGAAGGGGGGAAGAAAAGAAAAGAAAGGGGGGAGAGAGAGAAAAAGGAGTGTTCTGGAGAAGGGGGTGGTGGTGTTTGATCATCACACACACCCCTTCTCTCTCTCTCTCTCTCTCTCTCTCTCTCTCTCTCTCTCTCTCTCTCTCTCTCTCTCTCTCCTCCCCCCCCCCCTTCCAATTTCAAACTACCACCGGGTTGTTGATATTTTTTTTTCCCCTACGAAGACCATCAGTCACTTGCAAGTCTGACACCTCGCAGCACTTGATGGGCAGCTACGACAGCCAAAAGGCAGAAGAAAGGGTCTACTTGGGAGGAAGAAGACACCCGCAAGGAAGGAAATAAGGAACTCTAGCCTTCCCCCCTCCCATGCCAACACATCCACGCAGATCTGTCATCCCGGCAACCTCACTAGCAAGCTGGCTTAGGTTTGTTTTCTGTATCTGTACGTGTATGAGTGTAAAAGGCTAGATTTTTTTTCCCCTCTCTCTTTTTTTTTTGGGGGGGGGCTATTTTTTTTAAAAAAACTTATTATTCTTGCTGCTGAGCGATCCACAGAGAAACCGGCCGTCCCTGAAAGGAAAATAGGTTGTTTCCTAAACCCACCAAAACAAAAACCCCCTACCCAAGGCAACAATAGCCAAACTGTTTGAAACAATTTCCATCTCTCACTTGGTTGGTCTTCTTGGAGCGATGGGGTCAGAGAGGGGGCCAAAATGAAAGATCTCCTCTTTGGAAAGGACTGAAGTTTCTCTGGCCCCCCCAGAGCCGCCTCCCCCCTAGGGGGAGAAGGGAGAAGGAAAGAAAGCCCGAGAGAAGAAACTTCCCAGCGTCTGATGGCACAAAGGGTAAGTGATGGCGAGGAGGAGGACGGTGATAATAATGTGTTTTTGGGATAGAACTCGGCGTTGTTTGCGAAATCTGTTCTGAAGGATGTCTTATCTTCTGGCCTAGACTCTTAGAAGCACACGACAAAAACTCAACAAGTAAAAAAAAAAAGGAATGATAGGTCTGCGTGTTTGTTTTTTCATAGATATGTAGTTTTCTTATTGCCTGCTCTTTCGGAAAAGAAAAAAATAACTTTGTGGCTTGTGAAGTTAGTAACTCTAGAACTCACAGCGATAAAGTCAGACTGGGCTTGAACCTGTCTGCTGCCTTTAAAACAGCCTCCTTCCCTCCCTCCTTCAACACTTCCCATCTCAACTTCTTATTTGTAAATATTTATCTCTTCCCTCCCTCCGCCCACCCCGGGGTTTGATTGGCAAGTGTCAAGTGGAAATTTTTGGATGGGGGAAAAAGGAAAGAGAGAGGAATGCCACTTTGGAAATATATATATTTAAAAGCATTTTCATTTCGAGTAAATTAGATGTCACCCCTAGTCGGTATAAATAGAGGCACGCTTCGTTCTCGGGTTAACTTTGTGGTTTAAGAGAGATGGCTTAAAAAACAACAAAATAAACTAAATATTGACCGGTGTTTTGAAGCGTCCCTGTAGCAAATTTGAGCAAAATAGATGCATTGGGTATACTTAAGAACAAAACCAAAAAAGCAGCCGGGGACAAAACCTCTCTCACGCAGGGCAAAACTATTTCTTGACTTTCTCAGTCTAGCCCTTTTGCTTTGATTCCACGTTGCTCATTTGAAAGCCACAATGGGGCTGCTTTGTGGCATTTTGCGATGCCTTTCTGAAGTTTTTCGACTCCTTTTTTCTCCTCTGACCCCCCTCCGTGGAGCGGCAGAAAAGATCTGGCCGGTCTGAAAGGCTGAGGTTAATGTGTCTTCAATGTGGCCGGTTGTAAGAAATTCAGGAAACTTTTCATGGGACTCTAATTCCCAAACCGCCACCATTTATTTTGTATGGGGGAACGCTTCAGTACCCACCCCCTCCCCACTATTTTGAAATTCATCCATTGCGTTTGGGGCTGGGGGAACTACAATTCCTTGCAACAGAGACAGAAAGAGCTACTTCCTTCTGCAAAAAAAGTCTCTCGGTTTTTCCCCCCACCCACCCAACTTCTCTATAGTAAGCCTGCACCAACATTATTTAATTCAAAGAGAATCTCTGCCGCTTTATTAAAAAATCCTGTCCATTCTGACTAAGTTTTCAAACTTTAGAAATCAACTGTTTCTCTAGGCAAAAGCGGAAGGGTGTGAGTGTGTTGGAAATCCTTCACATTACACCTAGGAGAAACTCTGATAATTCAAAATATGAGTGTGCTCAATAGTTTTGCAACCAGCATTTGTTACCATACCTACACCTGAACAATTTAAATTACTGTTGCTGCTGTTGTTCATTCAGAAGTCCCATGCACAGAGCTTATGTGGGGCATTTAAAAGGCATCCGTTCATTTATTTATTTGAAATTGTGTATTTTGCACCCGTCGAAAGAAAGGTCTGTGGAGTTTCAAGCGAGGTTTTGCGAAACGAGAGAGAGAGAAATAACGTCAAGCGGCCCGTAAGAGCATGAGATACGGCATGATTTAAATAAGAATAGTTGGCAGGGTGAAAAAATTTCACACTTTCTCTTTTTTTGCCCCCTCCCTTCCCCCACGAAAGGGGGACGGGCGATGTGAGGAGAAGAGAATGTTTTTGTTCTATTTAAAAAGAACACCGAAGTTTCGAAAAGTGCCTGGCGGGGTTTAAGGAGTTATAAAGAGGTTGACTGTATCCCCTTTAAGGAGGAAAAATAAAAGCGAGCGAGAGAGAGATTGGGTCAAAAAGATGTAGGTGTTGATTTCTTAAGGGGGACAACCAGTCGAGGAAACGATGAAGATGACCTGCGAGTAACCGGGGGGACGGGACAGTTCATTCAGGAATTAAATCCAAGCTTATTTAAAAGCCCGCTTGCAGGAAGCATTGAAATCAGGCAGATCCCCAGTGTTAAAATGATGATGATGTTGATAATAAAATTAAAAAATTCCTTCTTGGACAGTCCAGTCCCAGGACAGGAGTATGACTGTGTGCGTGCGTGAGTTTGATCTCTCCAAAGTTCAGCGCCTCCCCGGCTAGGAGAAAAGCTTTCTCACTTCTTTTAAAGTTTGCAGAGAAGCGATGCAGTCTCCGGTCCACTAGCAAAAACAAAAGCAATTGGGGTTTAAGGAAGCTAGATTATTTTTCCCTTGTATGTGCGGAAGGTGTTTTGCAGTTTGAGGGTGCATCAAACTGCAAGCGAAATTAGCAGCTTTCCCCACCTGATTTGCAAGTAACTTTTTTTTTAGGGAGGGGAGAACTGGTGTGGGTCTTCTTCTAGCTGCTGTGTTTTGTAGGGGGCTGGGGGGGGGGGTAGAGACTACGGCGCCCAGTACTTGGGAGCGCGACGCTGCGCGCAGGCCTTGGAGAGGGAGGCTGGAATTAACAAGGCCGGCTTCGTGAAATTGACGAGCGCTGGCGTGAAATTGACTTAAGTGGCCGAAGGCACAAAAGAGGACACATTTGTGGCGAGGGATGGCGAAAGTTTGGGGGCTGTTGTGAGGGGCGGCTGGGAAGAAATGGCCGGGGGTCTCCTGAGTGGAGGATTAAGGGCAAAACTGGCCGTTCGTGTATGGACGCTGCTGCTAAGCTTTATTTTAATTTTAATTTATTTTGAGGGGGTGCAAACAAAACTAGCAAATGTTCGACCCAAGTGGAAAACTCGGGGAAGTCGTGACGTCGGTGGGAAAAGATCAAAATGCAGGGAGATTTAGATAATAACCAAGGCTTGTGTCTGTATATTTGTGCTCCCCCCTCAATACTTCGCCCCAAGTTCCTCTCTGAGATGACAACCTTCCAAAAATTTGCTTTTTAAAAGTCGGTCATTTAAAAGGCATCTTTCTTTGTATCACACACACGAATGTGACTTTTTAGGCGTGCTCAGATATGGGTTTCCCTGGTGTTTGGCTGTGGCATTTATTCGTCCTTTGGTGATGCGAAATTGGCTAAATGCGCCTAGATCGGATGTCTAAACTTTCTCTCTCTGTGTCTGTCTCTCTTTGCCCCACACCTTGCCCGGTTTTCGCACCTGGGTCTTCTTTACCTCCAGTACGATGACTTGGTACATTACGCCGGAATGGACGGGGTCTCTCTGCCGGGCTTTGGAGACCCACACACGGGCCGGGGTCTGCAACACCACGCTCTGAACCAGGGGGGCCCTTACGGATCCGCCGGAGTGAACCACCGGCCCGGCTTGCCCCCGGGGCTGGGCACCAACGACGCCTTGAAGAGAGAGAAGGATGAGATTTATGGGTGAGTCCGGATCCCGCTCAGTCCCTCGAGAAAGGACGGCGGGAGGGAGGTGGGATGGGTTGGCAGGGGTTCGGATAATGAGCCCAATTCGCCTTGAAAACTTATGCGCGCAACTCTTTGGCATCGGGGATCGGTCCCCCTCCTCTTCTCCAAACCCTCTTTGGATATTGGAGAAAGGGAGGAGAAGGGTGGAAACATGTGCGCCTCGATCCGAAGCCTGCCTCCTCGGGAGTAAATGCCTCTGTGATCTAGGGGGCTTTCCGCCCAAGGAAACGGGCCGCAGGAAGACTCAAAACTTGTTTGCAGAGGCTGCACCCCCGCCGCTTGCTCGCTTACATCGGGGTGAACCCGGCGGATCCTGCTCCTGCTTGCACGGAGGACTTACTCCCGAGGAATCGTGCTGCGCTCACTTGGAAGGAAGCCTCTCTGAAGCCATAGGGGCTGCTTCCCAGTTAGACGTGCAGACGACCCGACCGCAAATCTGATCTATTCCAGCCGGGATATTTCTCTAAATTCAGCTGGATCTCGCTCTCACACACAAACTCTTAGCGGATCGAAGATGTTCCCTTCGGGTAGATCTGTCCTCAGGCTTTTCCCCCTTCCCCCATGAAAGAGGGTTATTACCGTGTTTGCTTAATTGATCGATTCGGTGGGACGCGGCTTCCCCGCGGGTCTCCCCGTCTTGCTTTTCCCAGGGAGCGTAAATAGTGGGGTCCCCCACCCCCCACCCCCAGTCTCGCGCACACTTTATCCTTTTTTTGCAGCCGGATCCTCTGGGTGTTAATTCGTTAGTATTTTTCCTATGTGCTCCCGAGTAAGTCTGCCGAGGACCGCAGGTTGAATTAACTGTCCTCTCCCTCTAGGTCCTAATCAGTTTGTTTGGTGACTCCAACCAGACAGACTTTGATTTACAGCGGGCATTTTCTGCCTGGGTTCCGCAGGCTCTTCTTGTTTAGAAATCCGCTCAAGGTGCGTGGGATTTCTAGAACATCTGCGCGCCTCGAGATTTATTTGGGCGTCTGCGGTTTCTAAGACTTCACTTTATCCTCGCGCTTTTTCTCCGTGGGGCGAAAAGGATGGGTTGTACTGTAGATCTTTCTCTCGCGCGCTCTCCATTCCGCGCGTTTCTTCACGCCAAGGAATGACAGGATTCGCGTCTCCTGTTGCTGGCTAGCTAGATTTTCCTTCCTGCTGTGCGTTTACGACTCCCAGTCTCAGGTGGGTCTTTCCTCCTCCTTTCCAAAAGGTCCGCTCCTCTTTTGGGCTGCGCGTCTCAGGATTTCCATAGCAGATGAAATGCTCTCGAGATTTTCCGGCCTCTTTTTTTAGTTTCCACCAATCCTACAGTATAGATTCCCCCCCCCCCCCCCCGCTTCTGAAAAGCATTTTGTTTCCTGCTAGACTCAGAGGGATAGGGGCGAACCCTCCGACGACCGCAAGAAATAAGAAGCGGGCAAGCGACGGAGGTTTACGCTCTTGAAATCTCAGGCTTTCACTAAGACCTCGTAACAGCAGATGACAGAACACGAGGAAGATGCCTTATTCCAAGTCCACTGGGTCCAGTTAGCTCGGAAACCTGGCTCTCCGGGGTTTCAGACGGGGTTTCCCCGCAGCCCTGCCTGGCGATGCCATGGAGAATAGAGCCAGGGACTTTCTTCGATGCGCAACAGATGCGCGTCTACTGAGCCACGGCTAGCTGTGGAGAGCCCGGAGGGCGGTAGGTTGGCAAAAGCGGAGGACGCCGGGGAGGCGGGATGGGAGGGCACAGGGACACCGAGAGCTGCTTTATCCTGAGTCAGGCCCCATCCATTTGGCTGTGTCTTGCCCGCTCGGGCTGGCAGCGGCAATGATTCTCAGGGTTTCAGGCAGGGGAGGATTCGAACCCGCACCCCAAGGGGAGATGCCGGGGTGCGTGAAAAGCGGGTGCTTTGCCACTGAGCCTCAGCCTCTCCTCTTCCTCCACATCATCATCATCTATTATCCTGTGGTTGAGATCCCAGCAGAAAGGGACTCCAAAGTGCGCAGCTCAGCTGAAAGGGTGGTGGAGAGGATTAAAAAAAAAAAAGAGTGATTTAAAACAAGAGCGCATCCGTGCGAATCAGCCAAGGATCAGACCCTCCCCGGTGTGCCTTGCAGAGGTGGCCCCTCCCCGGTTTGAGAAGAGGCAGCTGACTCAGATTTGGGCATCAACGAAGGAGTGGCGAGGCGGGGAAGCGGCTGTGGCCTAGGGGAGAACAGTCCAGCCACTCTCTTCTCTCCCCTCGGCCCCCGCGCAACTCCAGCCTCAGTTCCCCCGTCTGTAAAACGGGACCAACAGCGGACTTCTCAGAGCAGGTTTGCGAGGGGTGAGAGGATTTGCGGCAGGAGCTTTTGATCAGAAGGAGGCGGAATCTTTTTCGGGGTGTGTGACGAATTAATGGATCCCGTGTGACCTGGATCCAAAGACGGAGTCGCCAGCCCCGTTATAAGTTGTGAACTTCCCAGAGGCGCAAGGTTGGGCACTCCGGGAAAAGGGACCTTGAGTGTTAAAGGGTCTTTTCGTTTTATCCCACATGACGATCCTCGTAGAATCCCCACAAGGGCTTCCTACAAACCACCACCACCATCCCAGTTGAAAAAGGCATTTACTGCATTAATACGGCCATTAAAATTATTTTTCACTGTGGGGGAGTGTGTGTGTGAGCATGCAGCGTTTTACAAAGTGCATTTTGCTGCTCTTTGCATTGGATCTGTCCCAGCGAACAGGTGGGGAATCTCCAAATCAGGCTTTGTTCTGCAGTTTTTTCCATCGCAGAGGTGAAAATGTGTGTGTGTGTGTGTCTGTGTCTGTGTGTAGGTACACGCATGATTTTGTGAGTGGGCATGGATGCGGCACACCCAGATCCACATCCTCATAGATTTGGATTTATTTTGAGCACCCAAGAAGGAAAAATCCAAATGACAGTTTTAAAAAGTTTAGTAGGCGTTTTCAGTTTTTTTCCATTTTTTGAAGCGAGTTGACTCAAAACCTGATTCTGGGATGTGCTTCACTTTGCCTGGGAGTAGAGCTAGTTTGGCATTAGAACACAAACCCTGCTAAATCGGACAAAAAGTCCGCTTTGCCCAGTGTCCTGTTTCCGACAGTGGCATGTCTAGTTCAGCGGCATTCGGCTGGTTGTTCAGGGCTCACTATTTGGTCAAGGCCTGGTCATTTATTTATTTACTTAGATTTATGATAAATAAACATTTCAAACAGAATCATCTTTACGTATCATATTTTGACTCCCCCCCCTCTTTCTGCGGTTCTTTATATTTACTCTATTTTCCCGCATATCCCAATCTAAATCTATTTTATATTTCGTTTCCATCCATTTCATATATGTTTTCACTGCTGAACTGATCTAAGATGGGCTGCAACAGCAGCACTGCCACCAAAGAGAAATAATAATAATAATAATAATAATAATAATAATAATAATAATAATAATAATAATAATAATAGAGAAATGGGTCCCCAAATGTATGCTTGGCTTAAGGTGGTTACCCAGGTCTGAGAACCTTTAAGACCCACAAGCAGGCCACGAAATTAATTGTCCTCCCCAATTGTCTGTTTGCCAGCAGTGTTTTCTGGGATACACTGCCACTGAAGAAGGAAGCTCCATTAACCTCTGGCTTTTTGCTCGTTGCTTCCTCTTGGGTTATCAGGCTATGTCCCACAAGCAGCTTAAAGGTAAAGGGTAAAGGGACCCCTGACCATTAGGTCCAGTCGTGACCGACTCTGGGGTTGCGCGCTCATCTCGCTCTATAGGCCGAGGGAGCCGGCGTTTGTCTGCAGACAGCTTCCGGGTCATGTGGCCAGCTTCTGCTTCTGGCGAACCAGAGCAGCGCACGGAAATGCCATTTACCTTCCCACCGGAGTGGTACCTATTTATCTACTTGCACTGGTGTGCTTTCGAACTGCTAGGTGGGCAGGAGCAGGGACCGAGCAACGGGAGCTCACCCCATCGCGGGGATTTGAACCGCCGACCTTCTGATTGGCAAGTCCTAGGCTCTGTGGTTTAACCCACAGCGCCACCTGCGTCCAAGCAGCTTAGGTGACCATAAACCACTCTTCTAGGTTGTCAGTGCAACCATCATGGCCACCCCACAGAGACAGGCTGAGCTAGATGCTTCTGTGTGCTTCCCATGCGCAGTGGCCATGTGGGAGAAGCCACTTCGGTTGACTTTTCCCATGCCACCACAAACACCTGCCTCCAGCTCGTGCAGGAAACACTGAACACGCTCCCTGTGTGATTGGCAGAGCACACACCAGTCAGGTCCCTGTGATATTGCAGAGGTGCCTGTATATTTGGATTGCGAACAGGGTCCTTGTAAGAACATAAGAATATCAGATCAGCCTACTGGATGAGGCCAATGACCCATCTAGTCCAGCATCCTGTTGCACAGTGGCCAGATTCCTTTGGGAAGCTGGCATGCTGGTTATGGACGCAGCTTCAGAGCCCATAGCAACATTGCTGGCCCGAGGAGCTGCTTAGATGGGTTGGGTGGCTAGATAAGCCTTCTCCAAGTACCGTATTTTTCACTCTATAAGACGCACCAGACCATAAGACGCACCTAGTTTTTGGAGAAGGAAAACAAGAAAAAAAAATATTCTGAATCCCAGAAGCCAGAACAGCAAGAGGGATCGCAGCGATCCCTCTTGCTGTTCTGGCTTCTGGGATAGCTGCGCAGCCTGCATTCGTTCCATAAGACGCAAACACATTTCCTCTTACTTTTTAGGAGGGAAAAAGTGAGTCTTACAGAGCAAAAAATACGGTACTTTTTAAATGCCAGCTTCCAGTTGCAAAAGTGCTTTTTGCTCCTCATTGTGAGCTACAGACTTAATCATTGCTCATCTGGAATCTCTCTTCCACAGGCTCTTCTGTGAGTAAAAAGAGTGGATTAGCCTTTTCCCAGCTGGGGCCCTACAGATGTTTTAGACTTCCAGTCCTATCAGTGATGGGAGCTGGAGTCCAGAACATCTGGAGGACTCCAGCTTGGATGTATTGTCCCATGCTTTGATCACTTGGGACTGGGAGGGAGGAGGCAAATCTCAAATGAGTGTCCCAAGAGAGAAAATGGGAAGAAACTGGGTGACGGTGGGAAGGTGCAGTCTGTTTCTGAACCTGGGGACAAGATGGAGCTGCAAGGTTGCGATTTGTGAGATCGTGTTGCGTGTTTTCCCTCGATGGTGGAAGTCTGTACAGTTCTCAGGTGACCTAGGTGTTGACCAGACATTGCCCTGCTTAAGCTCCAGCAAGGTTGTGGCATCAGGGGCTTTGGACTGCGCCCTAGGGACCTCACCTGCCTTGTTGTTGTTTAGTCGTTTAGTCGTGTCCGACTCTTCGTGACCCCCTGGACCAGATCATGTCAGGCACTCCTGTCTTCCACTACCTCCTGCAGTTTGGTCAAACTCATGCTGGTAGCTTCGAGAACACTGTCCAACCATCTCATCCTCTGTTGTCCCCTTCTCCTTGTGCCCTCCATCTTTCCCAACATCAGGGTCTTTTCCAGGGAGTCTTCTCTTCTCATGAGGTGGCCAAAGTCTTGGAGCCTCAGCTTCAGGATCTGTCCTTCCAGTGAGCACTCAGGGCTGATTTCCTTCAGAATGGAGAGGTTTGATCTTCTTGCAGTCCGTGGGACTCTCAAGAGTCTCCTCCAGCACCACAATTCAAAAGCATCCATTCTCCAGCGATCAGCTTTCTTTATGGTCCAGCTCTCACTTCCATACATCACTACTGGGAAAACCATAGCTTTAACTATATGGACCTTTGTCGGCAAGGTGATGTCTCTGCCTTACTTGGAAGCAAGTCCCGTTTGCTTCCATGGGTAGCATCTCATGCTAGTCCCACTCACAGCAGACTTGTTGAAACTAAGTTTGGTCCATTGGTTTCAATGGGACTTCGTAAGACTCAGTTGCAGACAAACCAGTGCCACTTAACGTCCATACAATGGACACAATCCATCAAAATGTGCAGTGCAATCAACGTCCAGCAGGCCCTGTGGAAAGATGTCAAGTCCCGCAGGGTCCTGGTCTCCTGTGATGGAGTCTTCGACCAGGCTGGGGCCAAAGCCATTGCAGATCTGCAGCCAATCCCAGCTTCCTGTATGGGGCATAACTTTATTGTATTCACGCTACATTTTTTTAAAAAAGTTTGTGCTTAAAATACAACACACAACGTCCTCCTTAGGGCATTCTCATCCCGTGCATGTTTATATAGATGTAAGTCCCACTGATTTCGATGGGACCTTGTCTGTGTTTAGGATTTGGGTTGGTGGGAGTGTCAGAAGATTTCTTCTCATGACCAGATTTCTCTCAGCTCACATCTTTTCCCCTGCAGGGAGGTTTATGGGCTGGCGTATCAGGGCTGTGTCTTCTCGCTCCCACACCCCAGCCAATTGACAGCTCTGTCATTAGGAGGAGAAAGGTGTATGTTTGGTTTTGAGGGGGAAAGGCTGGTGTGGAAGAGAAGAATTACCTCTTTCTAAACCCCCCTCCCTGTGCCCATCAAAAGAAAAGCAATTCAGATCCCCCCACCCTCTTCAGCTTCTCAGCAACCCGATTATTGGGAAATGTAATATTTCTGCATGGTTGGGTTTTTTTATATATATAGCGAATGGTTAAATATTTGCTGTGTTGAATAATTATATAAATATCTCTTTTCAAGTGTAAAGAAAATTACATTTTAAGAAGAAAAACTTAAGGGGAAGGACACTGAGAACCAAATTCTTGCACTTCTGTATGGAAAGCTCAGATCGGGCCCCACAACCCCAAATAAAACCAGTGTTCCTCTTCCTGTTGTTGTTTATTTGTTTAGTCGTTTCCGACTCTTCGTGACCCCCTGGACCAAAGCACGCCAGGCACTCCTGTCTTCCAATGCCTCCCGCAGTTTGGTCAGACTCATGCTGGTAGCTTCGAGAACACCGTCCAACCATCTCGTCCTCTGTCGTCCCCTTCTCCTTGTGCCCTCCATCTTTCCCAGCATCAGGGTCTTTTCCAGGGAGCCTTCTCTTCTCATGAGGTGGCCAAAGTCTTGGAGCCTCAGTTTCAGGATCTGTCCTTCCAGTGAGCACTCAGGGCTGGTTTCCTTCAGAATGGAGAGGTTTGATCTTCTTGCAGTCCATGGGACTCTCAAGAGTCTCCTCTAGCACCAGAATTCAAAACTAATAATTCAAAACCCTCTTCCTAGCTGTGGGTTATCGGCCAGAGTATTTGGGAATCGGATTCTGAAGACGGCACAATAACATCAGAAGAATCTTGTAGGCCTGAGGTCTGGCTAGGCCAGCATCCTGTTCATATGGGGGGCAACCAGATGTCCCAATGGGAAGCCCCACAATCTGAACACAAGAGCACTCACAGCACTTGTGATCCCTAGTGACTGGTCCTCATTTTCATGAAAAACAGCCCTTTGGCGTACATTCTGCTCCCTTGCCAGTTCTAGCCCAGGACAGAAATCACTGTAGAATCTGGTTCCTAAATCAAAAGTGCCCTGCCCCCTCCCCAGCAAGGTTGGGAAATGCAGAAACTGGTTTAAAAGCGTCACTGGGGGTGGGGGGGGAGCAACTGGCCTAAGAAGAACGTGATGGATTTCCCTTCCTTTCGTCTTCGACTTGCGCCGTGCGGTTTGAAACTTTCCAGCCGTCGTAGAGCAAGTATATTTTTTTTCCACCCTGCGAGACATAAAAGTTATTTGCCCCCCCCCCCCGCCGCCATGCCCAGCCCTGCAACACCCTACCCCCAGATCCCTACTTACAGCTGGCAATGGTTTTAATTTGCAATTTTTTCTCCCCCTCTTGGAATTTGCAGCGGGGCAGAGAGGGAGAGAGAAGATGAAATGTTGCAGGATTTTGCCTCCCCATCTTTCTTGGGGGGCAGCGGGGGATTTGTTTTGCTTTGCGTAGGAGATCTAAAAGTTCCGTGGAGACGCTCACTTAACAGCTACACCGTGCTGGGCCTCAGCTACAAATATTTGTGTAACATATGGTGCGTGAACTTGTATAATGTATGGCTGGGAACACTCTGTCTTGCTAGCTATCCGTCCAAATCTAAGGGGAAAATGTGTGTGCTTGTGGGGGGGGGGGAGCAGCCAAAGGATGGCCTTTACTGGTTTGCAGTTGACATTGCTCATACGACATAAATCACAGAACAGGATGGAAGTCAGCTCCCCCCCGAACCCCCAAATGAGCTCTTTGAAATAACTGTGATCCTAGCAGAAATGGTTTCTTAGAGCCACATACTGCCTCCCCCCCCCTCCTTTGAACGACTTCTCTCTCGTTTTTTCAGAATTTGCTCTTCATCTAGAACATTACTTGGCACGTAGACCAAGATTCCAAATTGCATTTTTTTGCATGGATTTTAAGAATTGTGGAATTGGGTTTTGTTTTTTTGCACACACACACGGCCCTTGCTGTTTTTATTCACTGGGCGGGGAGTTCCCTTCACACATGCAGGTTGAGATCTTGACGATGCCACACTGTGGTGACTTTGAGGTGTGAACATGCCGTGTCGTACGCCGCATCCCAGACAGGACTTCTGCAGCCTGCGCACTGCTTCACACACACACACACACACACACACACACACACACACCACACACACTTTGATGGAGTCTGTCAGTTTACAAACTCGGCTTAGAGGTCTCCAGCGCTGGTGGGCCAAGGCAGGGCCAGGGGATGTAAGAGACGACAAACAGATGCATAATATGGGCAGACACGATTTGTGATTATAGTTTTCTGGGTCTCCATGTGTCTTCTACTGAACGAGACCTGCCTACAGAGCCTCTCACAGCCCAGGCTGGGTCCTGGGGCCCATATGTGAAGTTGAGATGGGGGGAAAGTCGGTCTCAGGGCATATGCAGAGGATTTTTTATTTTTTATCGTTTCCAACCGTCTCTCCAATAATTTTTTCTTCCAACAGGCTTTCCCGCATGGGCAAATGAGTCTTTACCACAAATGTCCACTTGTTAATATTTTAGTCTTGCGTTAAATATATGGGCAGAATGTAAAAAATAAAATTGTTGCTGCTATTGTTGTTGTTTTTCTGTTTTCGTCTTATATGCCTGGAGATGGTGGTTTAGAAGGCAGTTAATAAATCAATGATGATGGCATTAAGAGAGCAGCAATATGGGTTTTCAGGTTATGGGTTGTATCCAATGTCAAGTCTTATTCAGAATAATCCACTGAAATTGGGCAGCAT
This sequence comes from Podarcis muralis, assembly GCF_964188315.1. Lineage (NCBI taxonomy): Eukaryota > Metazoa > Chordata > Lepidosauria > Squamata > Lacertidae > Podarcis > Podarcis muralis. The sequence goes on from NC_135661.1 coordinate 86,324,224, forward strand.
GACTAAGGCCCATTATTTTCAATAAGTCTACTCTGAGTAGAACTTGGGTGGAGACAACCCTATGACCCCGAGGCAGCATTCCCACCACTGCCTGGCTGAGGAAAGTAAATATTGAGATCCAATGCAACTTTCCCCCAATTTTCCATGAATTTTAATGTACAGTAATTTGTTTTTTCCTTTCAAATGGTCTCGAACACCAATAGTCCTTTTGCCTCACTTTATGCTGGCAGCGTGGCTAGTCAGGAAATGAGGGGAAAGCACCAGGCTCTGTAAGAAGAGCTTATGCTCTGAGCCTCCAACTCCTTTCCAAACCCATTGTGCCCCAGTTTCTGTTCCGAGCTGAAACGTTGGCTGGTCTCTTTGGATCTCCCACTCTGCTAGGCCCTAAACATCTACTCTTGTGTAACAGGCATCCCTTATTCCCGCTGCTGGCCCTGGTCTTTGAAAAATGTGAGCTGGCAACCTGTTCTCCCAGGGACACTTCTGGCTCCTACCCGGGAGGAGACGTCTGCTCGTCAGATTCCTTCAACGAAGACATTGCCGTCTTTGCCAAACAGGTTGGTTTCTGGAGAACGAGAGGTGATGGAGGGAGGGCAGAGCTGGGGAGTGCTTGGCAGTAGGAACGTGCAAATAAATCTTCTCTAAGTTGTTGTTTAGTCGTGTCCGACTCTTCGTGACCCCTTGGACCAGAGCACGCCAGGCACTCCTGTCCTCTACTGCCTCCCACAGTTTGGTCAAACTCATGCTGGTAGCTTCGAGAACACTGTCCCACCATCTCGTCCTCCGTCGTCCCCTTCTCCTTGTGCCCTCCATCTTTCCCAACATCAGGGTCTTTTCCAGGGAGTCTTCTCTTCTCATGAGGTGGCCAAAGTCTTGGAGCCTCAGCTTCAGGATCTGTCCTTCCAGTGAGAACTCAGGGCTGATTTCCTTCAGAATGGAGAGGTTTGATCTTCTTGCAGTCCATAGGAGTCTCCTCCAGCACCATAATTCAAAAGCATCAATTCTTTGGCAATCAGCCTTCTTTATGGTCCAGCTCTCACTTCCATACATCACACCTGGGAAAACCATAGCTTTAACTATACGGACCTTTGTTGGCAAGGTGATGTCTCTGCTTTTTAAGATGCTGTCTAGGTTTGTCATTGGTTTTATCCCAAGAAGCAGGCGTCGTTTAATTTCGTGACTGCTGCAGTGATCTCTAAGTTACCACTCCTTAAAAATGTTCCTTAGCCAAATTGCCTACTTGTATGTATTTGTAAGGGACGCGGGTGGCGCTGTGGGTTAAACCACAGAGCCTAGGACTTTCCGATCAGATGGTCGGCGGTTCAAATCCCCGCCACGGGGTGAGCTCCCGTTGCTCGGTCCCTGCTCCTGCCAACCTAGCAGTTCAAAAGCAGGTCAAAGTGCAAGCAGATAAATAGCTACCACTCTGCTGGGAAGGTAAACGGCGTTTCCGTGCGCTGCTCTTGTTCGCCAGAAGCGGCTTAGTCATGCTGGCCACATGACCCGGAAGCTGTACGCCGGCTCCCTCAGCCATAATGTGAGATGAGTGCCGCAACCCCAGAGTCGTCCGTGACTGGACCTAATGGTCAGGGGGTCCCTTTACTTTTACTCTGTATTTGTAGTCTTTTTAAAAAAATAAATAAATTCAAAGCCAGGTTCTAGAAAAAGATTCCTGACTTTGTTGTCCGAAGGCAGCTCTTAACTCGCCAGAGCCAGTGGAAAGTCCTGTGGCCCCTTCAAAATGACTTCTTTACCATGGCAAAATTTCGAGACTTCATGCATGCAACGAACTGGATTCTGGCCCGTGAAAGCTCAGGCTGCCATAAATTGGTTAGCCCCTTCCTTATTTTTTCCCCCATTTAACGAAGAGTTATATACTTGGTTCAAAGTTGTTTGCATGAAATGGTGTAAAGTGTTCATTAAGAAAAACAAGCTTTCAAAACAGGAAGCAGGATAAAATGACCAAATTGCAGAGAAAACCAGTGGCTTAAAAATAAATAAATGTGTATAATAAAATCACATGCCTGGGTAGACTTGCCTAAGCAAGGAGGAGGTTTTTATTTTTTAGCAGGCCAGCATGGCACGTGGTCACGTTTGATGGGAGTTGTAGTCCCACTGCTAGAAGGAGAGGAAGGTTGAGGAAGGTTCAACCTTCAAGGTTGGTGTAGACTGTTGAGAATAATAATAATAACAATAATTTATTATTTATACCCCGCCCATCTGGCTGAGTTTCCCCAGCCACTCTGGGGCGGCTCCCAATCAAGTGTTAAAAACAATACAGCGTTAAATATTAAAAACTTTCCTAAACAGGGCTGCCTTCAGATGTCTTTTAAAGATAGGATAGCTGCTTATTTCCTTGACATCTGATGGGAGGGCGTTCCGCAGGGCAGGCGCCACTACCGAAAAGGCCCTCTGCCTGGTTCCCTGTAACTTGGTTTCTTGCAGCAAGGGAACCGCCAGAAGGCCCTCGGCGCTGGATCTCAGTGTCTGGGCTGAACGATGGGGGTTGAGATGCTCCTTCAGGTATACAGAGCAGAGCACCTTCTGCTGAATGCAGATTTTCTGTGCAGTGCAGAAAGTCATGCTGGTCTTTTGCTTAGCTCCACGGCTTTAAGGTAAGAGGTGATTTTCATTAGGACCAGGATGCAGGAGAAAAGGGTTACACCCACCCAAACCCATGTGACCGTCCCAATCCTCACTGGTGGGGTTTCCTTGCCTGCTGTTTCTCAGTGAAAAGCAATTGCCCATGCATAGCGCCATACATGTAGTCTGGCCTTAAAAAAAAATCCTCTGTATTCTTTTAATTGTATGGAAATTAGGGACATTTATATTCTTTTAATTCCACGTTTTTATCGTCCTACTGCCTTTATATCTTTTCTGTTCTGGCAACCGGGCAGAAGAGGGTGAAGGTCTGGCAAAGCTCGTAGCAGCCAAGATGTATCAAATGAATAGCCTAGGATGGAACAAAAAAAGTGTGTGTTTTTTGGGGGGTGGGGGGAGTAAAGCAAAGTCTGTAATGAGGTCTCTACACTTTAAAAGAAAAGAAAAAGCTCTCTCAGGAGTAGAGAATACAGAGTGGAAAAACAGCTTGGGGAGGAGGAAAGAGGAGCTTAATCCCTTTCCTCCTTTTTTGCTATTAAAGGTAAAGGTAAAGGGACCCCTGACCACTAGGTCCAGTTGTGACCAACTCTGGGGTTGCGGCGCTCATCTCGCTTTACTGGCCAAGGGAGCTGGTGTACAGCTTCCGGGTCATGTGGCCAGCATGACTAAGCCGCTTCTGGTGAACCAGAGCAGCGCACTGAAATGCCGTTTACCTTCCCACTGGAGCGGTACCTATTTATCTACTTGCACTTTGACGTGCTTTCGAACTGCTAGGTTGGCAGGAGCAGGGACCAAACAACGGGAGTTCACCCCGTTGCGGGGATTCGAACCGCCGACCTTCTGATCGGCAAGTCCTAGGCTCTGTGGTTTAACCCACAGCGCCACCCGCGTCCCTCTACTTACATCATAGGAGCCTACAAAACACCGTTGCTGTATGTAGGTTTTATTTTATTTTATGTTTATCTTATATTTTGGAAATGTGCATCCAGTTTTTTTCCCTTTAAATTTTTTTGGGCCCCCAAGAGAGTGGGGCCCTAAGCTATAGCTTGCTTAGCTTATATGTAAATCCAGCACTGGTTGCGTCCAGCACGTGTTATCCCACCCTTTCCAGTACATCTCCCTGCCAAGGGTGCATCTGTAGTGTTGCTTTCATTATAGGTGAGCTTCCACCACACGGTGGCAAGTTTAGGAGGCACAATCAGCGCTGATTTGGCACCCTTGATTTGGCACAAACCCACTTCCCCCCTCCCTAATCAGACTTTCTAGCGCAAGGAATAAGCTTAGGCAGCGGGCACTGGAACCGGTGGGATTCAAGTTGCAAGAAAGGGAGATTCTGGCTCAACATCAGGAAGTACCATATTTTTTGCTCTATAAGACTCTCTTTTTCCCTCCTCAAAAGTAAGGGGAAATGTGTGTGCGTCTTATGGAGCGAATGCAGGCTGCGCAGCTATCCCAGAAGCCAGAACAGCAAGAGGGATTGTTGCTTTCGCTGCGCAGCGATGCCTCTTGCTGTTCTGGCTTCTGAGATTCAGAATATATTTTTTCTTGTTTTCCTCCTCCAAAAACTAGGTGCGTCTTGTGGTCTGGTGCGTCTTATAGAGCGAAAAATACGGTACTTTCTGACAGTAAGAACTGTTTGACCAAGGGATGGAAGGTAGTTGTCTCTCCTTCCTTGGATGTTTTTAAGCAGAGTTTGGAGGGCCATCTGTCAAGAATGCTATGGTTGAGATTCCTGCATTGAAGGGGTTTGGACTAGATGATTCTTGAGGTCCCTTCCAACTCTATTATTCTATGTTAACGTCACCTAACCTCCCTTGGAAGCAAATAGGAACGAATGCTTGAGAAACAGGGTGTCCAGAAGCTCTTAAAAACAAGCAATTTTGTTGCACGAGTGGTCCTCATGAACTTTAGCTGTGTGACCTGAGTTTTATGATGTTAAGAAGAAGAAGAAGAGGAGGAGTTTGGATTTGATATCCCGCTTTATCACTACCCTAGGGAGTCTCAAAGCTGCTAACAATCTCCTTTTCCCTTCCTCCCCCACAACAAACACTCTGTGAGGTGAGTGGGGCTGAGAGACTTCAGAGAAGTGTGACTAGCCCAAGGTCACCCAACAGCTGCAGGTGGAGGAGCGGGGAAGCGAACCCGGTTCACCAGATTACGAGTCCACCGCTCTTAACCACTACACCACACTGGCTCTCTTAAGCAGCATATAGAGCCAGTTGAAGTAAAATAAACTGTGCAACCTGAATTTGCCATGGTGTGATTGAATCCCAGTCTGGCAGTGACCCCAATGGGGAGAAAACCCTTTGGGGATATGGGGGGAGGGCGGTGCAGGCAAGCAAACTGATGCAGAGAAATGGCGAGCCGAGAAATGGTTAATGGGAAATGGTTCTAAACCACCCCCTTCTTTTTTTAAAGGCATAAGGCATTATTATATGTGTTCGCAATGTGCTGTTTGTCCTTGAGACGCAGCTGGGAATTAGGAAATTCCTTTTACTGGGATTTAACTCCCCCCCCCCCCCCGCCCGCCTTCTATCTTTTCAGCTAGTTGCCAGAACAACAAAAGGGGAAATGGAGGAGCCCTCCTCAGCCGCCGTCATAAAATAAAATAAAATAATAAAAATGTACTCCCAAGGTCAGCCTTTGCCAAGCTGGTGCCCTCCAGGTGTCTGGGAATGACTGGGTCTGATGGGATTTGTAGTCCCAGCACATTTGGAAGGCACTCGCAAGGCAAACTTCGCCTTAGGTGAGTAAACAACTTTTGCTCCAACCCCAGACCTGCCCAAACTGGACTTCACACACACATATAAACACACAAACACACAAACACACACACACACACACACACACACACACACACACACACACCTTTGCAGCTGCCTCTGGATCTGCTCTTAAAGGTCCCACCCGGGTACCAGAATTTTTGATTCTCCAAGTTGGCGGAGCCCTGTCCCAGAACAGAGAGGATGAGGCCAGACGCCTGGGTCTGTTTAGTGCCCTGAAACTATTTACTGCCGCGATTTCTCTCTCGTCTCTCTCGTTTCTTAAATGAGACATGTGGAGGGGGGGAACTACACTTTTGCATTTTGATACAGGGAGGGGAAATGTTGAGGAATTTTAAAAGCACAGGGGGCTCCTGGCGTGGGGGTGGGGTGGAGAGAGGGAGGTTGCAAACTTTTGAAAGTGAAATATATGTTCTTCTGCCAGCTGCTGCTCTCTGGGGACGAGAGTCACATTTTTTTGCCGTTTCTTTACAGTTTCTGGGAAATGAGAGAAACAGATTTTTCAGTGATGCGCATCGATTCCTTACATTTCTCTCTATCATGTTTTCTCCCCCTGTACTAACGCTCCTTCTGTTTTCTTCTCTTCCCCCCCTTCCCATCCCGAAATGCCCTTTTTTTAGGTTAGGACAGAAAAACCTTTATTTTCTTCCAATCCTGAGCTGGATAACTTGGTAAGGACGCTTCTTTCTTTTCTCGTTTTAAGTTTTTAAACTGCATTTCCCCTGTCCGTCTGCCAGCCTTGCCTACTGCGCATAGGAGCAACGAGGTATTTTCTCACATTCACTTTTAGTAATCACTTCTCCACACACACATTTTTCCATTCAGAGAAAGTGTAGTGTAGTGGTAGAGTATTGGTCCATGATCCGGGAGACCAAGGTTCAAGGTCCTTGGGTGAGTCAAGGCCCCTCAGCCTTCTCCTACTTCACAAGATTGTTGGGGGGATTAAATGAGGAGGGGAAGAAGCAGGTACACCCCCTCAAGCGCCTTGGAGGAAAAGCTGTTATGTAAAGCCGATGAATCAATTAATAAATCAATTAATATGTGTGCACCATCCAGATGTTGTTGCACTCCAGCTCCCAGCAGCCTCACCCACCCATAGCTGTCAACGTTTCCCCTTTTTTAAGGGAAATTCCCTTACAGTGGTACCTCAGGTTAAGTACTTAATTTGTTCCGGAGGTCCATACTTAACCTGAAACTGTTCTTAACCTGAAGCACCACTTTAGCTAATGGGGGCCTCCTGCTGCTGCCGCGCCGCCGGAGCACAATTTCTGTTCTCATCCTGAAGCAAAGTTCTTAACCTGAAGCACTATTTCTGGGTTAGCGGAGTCTGTAACCTGAAGCGTATGTAACCTGAAGCGTATGTAACCTGAGGTACCACTGTAGTGCCTTTACATGGGTTAACTCTGAACATGGATTTAAGAAGTCGTTTGCCTCAGTCCATGCAGGTTTTCTTCAGAAGGAAGCCAGGATCTTCAGTGAGACTTAACTCTGTGTACTATATGTACATAATAAGCTAGGGCGCCAGCTGCACGCCTTCCTACAGTAATCCCACAACTTACAAGGCATTATGTTCCGGGATCATGCCTAAAGTCAAAATTGTGCATGGTTAGAGCACATTGGGTGCAATGGCGGGGGGGGATTGCCAGAATATTTTCTCATGGATACCCACTGGCATTCTAATTTTTAAAAATATTTTTTAATAATAATAATAATAATAATAATAATAATAATAATAATAATAATAATAATTTTTATTTATACCCCACCCTCCCCAGCCAAGGCTGCGCTCAGGGCAGCTAACAACCAATAATAAAAACATGTTGACTGAAATACAGTGGTGCCCCGCAAGACGAATGCCTGGCTTCCTTGAAGTCTCTCAGCCCCACTCGTCTCACAGAGTGTTTGTTGTGGGGGAGGAAGGGAAAGGAGAATGTTAGCCGCTTTGAGACTCCTTAAAGGGAGTGAAAGGCGGGATATCAAATCCAAACTCTTCTTCTTCCTCGCAAGATGAAAAACTCGCTAGACAAAAGGGTTTTCCGTTTTTTGAGGCGTTCCGCAAGACGAATTTCCCTATGGGCTTGCTTCGCAAGACGAAATGTCTTGCAAGTTCTTGCGAGTTTATTTCCTTTTTCTTAAAGCCGCTAAGCCGTTAATAGCCGCTAAGCCGCTAATAGCCGTGCTTCACAAGACAAAAAAACCGCAAGACGAAGAGACTCGCGGAACGGATTAATTTCGTCTTGCTAGGCACCACTGTACAACTTAAAAAACAAGATTAAAATACAACATTAAAACATTAAAATGCAGCCCCATCACAAGAGGAGAAAGGAAAAAAGAAAGAGGGGAAGGGAATCAAATTGATTCCAAGCCAAAGGCCAGGCGGAACAACTCTGTCTTACAGGCCCTCCGGAAAGAAATGAAATCCTACAGGGCCCTGGTCTCATGAGGCAGAGCGTTCCACCGGGCCGGGGCCAGTGTTGAAAAGGCCCTGGCTCTGGTTGAGGCTAATCTAACTTCCTTGGGGCCTGGGACCTCTAGGATGTTGCTATTTATGGACCTTGAGGCTCTCCGTGGGGCATACCAGGAGAGGCGGTCCCGTAGGTACGAGGGTTCTAGGCCATGAAAGCTGAATGTGCACACAGGGCCGTCTTACCCATAGGCGCTAGGGGTGCGGGGTACCCGGGCGCTGGGCTCTCAGGGGCGCAGGCCAAGAGTCCGGCCCCTGAGAGTTGAGTCTGGGGAAGAGCACGCCCATTGGTCGGAGCGCTGCTGTAGGTTCTTCTGCTGCGGGCGGCTCTGCGCCACAAGTTCAGGGGCGACTGAGCCAATGAGACGCTGAGGCAGCTAGCCGGCTCCGCCCTCCTGCGCACCTGGGACTGGGCAACCTGGGGAGGGAGGCGCCGGGTGGATTTTTGCACCCTGGTGTTGCATATGCTTAAGATAGCCCTGTGTGCACAAGATACACCAAAGTTGAGGGTTTAGTGTATCTGATTTGGCCACAGTGACACAGGCCCAAGTTACATCCCACTGGAATGACTGTAACATGCTCTACAGTGGTACCTCGCAAGACGAATGCCTCGCAAGACGGAAAACTCGCAAGACGAAAGGGTTTTTGGGTTTTTGAGCTGCTTCGCAAGACGATTTTCCCTATGGGCTTGCTTCGCAAGACGGAAACGTCTTGCAAGTTTGTTTCCTTTTTCTTAACACCGTTAATACAGTTGCGACTTGACTTCGAGGAGCAACTCATAGCACGCGGTGTGGTAGCCTTTTTTGAGGTTTTTGAAGACTTTGGTGATTTTTGAAGCTTTTCCACAACTTTTCCGAAACCGTGCTTCGCAAGACGGAAAAACCGCAAGACGAAAAAACTCACGGAACGAATTAATTTCGTCTTGCGAGGCACCACTGTATATGGGGCTGCCTTTGAAAAATGCTCAGAAACCTCAACCGGCTCAAAGAACAACAGCCAGATTGTTGACCAGGGAGTGGAAGACTCCTTGGTGGAACAGCTCCACCAGCTACCGGTCTGTTTCCAGGCACAGTTTAAAGTGCTGGTTATGATCTATAAAGCCCTACACCATCTAGGCCCAAGCTCTCTGAAAGACCGTATTCTCTCATATGAACCTGCCTGGGTTTTGAGATCTTCAGGGGAGACCCTTCTCTCCATCCCCTCCATCCTCACAGGAAGGCTTGGGGGACACATGGGACAGGGCCTCCTCAGTGGCTGCTCCCAGACTTTGGAGTTATCTCCCTAAACAAGTTAGCCTGTCTCCCTCCTTGTTGTCGTTCCGCTGGCAGGTGAAGACCTTTTTGCTCCAACAAGCTTTTGGGAATTGACTGCTTTTAGTTAACGGGCTGGTGGCATGCTGTTTTCATTGTAATTATTGGTGTATTTATAAACAGATTTCATATATGCATATAGTTTTAATTCTATCAATGTTTAATTGCTTTTTAATGGTGGATGAGTCTATGTTTTCAGCAGTTCTTGATTTTATCTGTAAGCCGCCTTGACTCCTGTCAGGGAAAACGGCAGGCTGAAACAACAACAATATCACAGTCTAAGAAAAGTAATACAGTCACCAATCTTTAGCAATGACTTATTTTTCTCTCTCTTTATGATTGCAGATGATCCAAGCCATTCAGGTTCTGAGATTCCACCTTCTGGAATTAGAAAAGGTACAGATGTTTGCTTTGCTTTGCAATTTCTTTTATCCTTTTCCCACCCGCAAACCCTACACACACACCCCCCAAAAAACACCCCTTAGTCGTAGCAATTTGGAAGTTAGGCAGAAGGACATGATTGATCCCTGCTTTATTAGAGGCATCCCTGATTGGGAAAGAGCTGTGGTTTCCTACAATAACTGCTGAAACCAAATGTTGGGACAAATCAAGTTTGCTGAGAAGTCAAGTTGTGGTCAGTATGTCTTCCCTGCTGCAGCTAGTTTAGAATCCTGCACTGAAGAAAGTTGGATTTTGAAACCTGCATGAATTAGGTAGATTGCACCATTATTATTTTTTACATGCGTTCTCTTTTTTTTTAAATGAAATGTTTATTAAGCTTTTTTAGAATAATACAGTAAAAATGAAAAAGAAAATAGAAAAATACAAAATAAAAACAGTTAAAAACACACATATTTTCTGTTACTTATTTTCCTTTAACTTATTTCCTGGACCTCCTCATACCTCCCTTTTTTGTATTCCGCTTCAATTTATTGGTTCAGCAAATCCTTACCATTAGATTTTAACCCATTTATAACCCTTTTTTCATATTCTCTTAGAGCATTACAGCTGGAAACCCCTTAATTGCTATCCAACATCATTCTATCATTCATTAATTTTAAAATATTTCTGTAGATAGTCTTTAAATTTCTTCCAATCTTCTTCCACCGACTCTTCTCCCTGGTCTCGGATTCTGCCAGTCATTTCTGCCAATTCCATATAGTCCATCACCTTCATCTGCCATATTTTTTACATGCGTTCTCTGACTTCTGTATACATCATGTGGTGCATGCTCTAGTTATCTCCCGCTTGGACTACTGCAATGCACTCTATGTGGGGCTACCTTTGAAGGTGACCCGGAAACTGCAATTAATCCAGAATGCGGCAGCTAGACTGGTGACTGGGAGTGGCCGCCGGGACCACATAACACCAGTCCTGGGAGATCTGCATTGGCTCCCAGTACGTTTCCTAGCACAATTCAAAGTATTGGTGCTGACCTTTAAAGCCCTAAACGGCCTTGGTCCTGTATACCTGAAGGAGCGTCTCCACCCCCATCGTTCAGCCCGGACACTGAGGTCCAGCACCGAGGGCCGTCTGGCGGTTCCCTCATTGCGAGAAGTGAGGTTACAGGGAACCAGACAGAGGGCCTTCTTGGTAGTGGCGCCCACCCTGTGGAACACCCTCCCTTCAGATGTGAAGGAAATCCTATCTTTAAAAGACATCTGAAGGCAGTCCTGTTTAGGGAAGTTTTTAATATTTAATGCTGTACGGTTTTTAACACTTGATTGGGAGCCGCCCAGAGTGGCTGGGGAGGCCCAGCCACATGGGCGGGGTATAAATAATAAATTATTATTATTATTATTATTATTATTATTATTATTATTATTCTGACATGTTTGCCATTTCACATGGCTTGTTTTGGTTCTGCTGATATCCTGTCCCAAACCTTTAGAAAACGTTAACTGAGGCCCACCTCCCGGTACCTGAGACTTCAGGCATTGCCCACACACCTCCAGGCTCATCATGAGGGACAGAAACTTGTCTTTATAAAAGGAAAGTTGATGGTGGGGAGGGGGAGTTGAGGTCCCCCGCAGCAGAATTCTCAGCCTCATAGTGCAATATCTCACATATTTCTTCTGTGCTTCTGCAAAACTAGTTTTCACATAGCTCGAAGTAAAGCCTGAGGTGGTCCCTTGGAAAAATGAAAGGGTGAAAAATCCCACTATCTCAAAGTATAAGATTCTTTTTTTTTAAAAAAAACCAAATCAAAATCCAAGTTATCCTCCAGCAAAAAGAAAAAAGTTTGCACATAATTTCCCTTTCTCACAAGCGGCAGCAACAGCTGTCTCCAATTTTGAAGTATTTCCTCATATGGGAGTGAGAGGGGGAGAAGTTTTAAAAATAGACTCAGAGTCCAGTTCTCCATTATGTTTTTTACGGCACCAGAACTCATAGGTTTTCACATAAATGCTAATCTAGCGATGCCCCCCACCCATTCATACTGATGGCTAAAGAATACAGAAACAACGTCTCTCTGTGTGTATCTTGTAGGTTTTGTGGCTCGATCCACAAATCTCCTGGCCACCACATACCGGTAGCTCAGGTTTTCATCCCACAGCTGCCCATTTCTGAGTTAGGCATATATGCCCAGGACAGGTTGCGAGACTTCAGATCTGAGCTATCGAGCCACTATACTTAGCAAAGCCACTCTGGCCTTGTCAATGGAAGCCACTTCAGTTTAGTGGCTCCGGTTTCGCAAACCTCAGCCCAGGCCCCCGGTGCTGCAGCTGAGCTGAGAGGAGCTGGCCTGCTGGCCAGCTGGGTCGCCACAAGGCACTTTGCCATGCAGCTCAGCTCCTTCGCAGCTCCCCTTTTGCTTTGATCTCGCGGCTTCCAGCTCCACGTTGACAGCTTCAATTGTTCTAGGCAAACGTAACTGAAGGCGAAGCTGCAGAAAGGCATCCAGTGAGATCACACTGGGAGCTGAAGGAAGGAGGGTGTTGGCAGAGCCATCTTTCTGCCCGCTGCTGTCCATCACCTTTGGCCCAGCCAACATGGTGCCCTGTAAATATTTTGGGCTACAACTAGAGTGCGCCAGGTTGGCATAGCCTGACAAGACAGAAGTACTGTTCTTGGGGGACAGGAGGCAGGTGGGTGTGGGGGACTCCCTGGTCCTGAATGGGGTAACTGTGCCCCTGAAGGACCAGGTGCGCAGCCTAGGAGTCATTCTGGACTCACAGCTGTCCATGGAGGCACAGGTCAATTCTGTGTCCAGGGCGGCTGTCTACCAGCTCCATCTGGTACGCAGGCTAAGACCCTATCTGTCCACAGACTGTATCGCCAGAGTGGTGCATGCTCTGCTTATCTTCCCTTGGACTACTGCAATGCGCTCTACGTGGGGCTACCTTTGAAGGTGACCTGGAAACTGCAATTAATCCAGAATGCGTCAGCTAGACTGGTGACTGGGAGTGGCCGCCGGGACAACATAACACCGGTCCTGAGAGATCTGCATTGGCTCCCAGTACGTTTCCGAGCACAATTCAAAGTGTTGGTGCTGACCTTTAAAGCCCTAAACGGCCTCATTCCTATATACCTAAAGGAGCGTCTCCACCCCCATCGTTCAGCCCAGACACTGAGATCCAGCACCGAGAGCCTTCAGGCGGTTCCCTCATTGCGAGAAGTGAAGTTACAGGGAACCAGGCAGAGGGCCTTCTTGGTAGTGGCGCCCGCACTGTGGAACGCCCTCCCTTCAGATGTGAAGGAAATAAGTAGCTATCTTATCTTTAAAAGACATCTGAAGGCTGCCCTGTTTTGGGAAGTTTTTAATATTTAATGTTGTATTGTTTTTAACACTTGATTAGAAGCTGCCCGAGGGACGCAGGTGGCGCTGTGGGTAAAAGCCTCAGCGCCTAGGGCTTGCCGATCGAAAGGTCGGCGGTTTGAATCCCCGCGGCGGGGTGCGCTCCCGTTGCTCGGTCCCAGCGCCTGCCAACCTAGCAGTTCGAAAGCACCCCCGGGTGCAAGTAGATAAATAAGGACCGCTTACTAGCGGGAAGGTAAACGGCGTTTCCGTGTGCGGCTCTGGCTCGCCAGAGCAGCGATGTCACGCTGGCCACGTGACCCAGAAGTGTTTCCAGACAGCGCTGGCCCCCGGCCTCTTGAGTGAGATGGGCGCGCAACCCTAGAGTCTGTCAAGACTGGCCCGTACGGGCAGGGGTACCTTTACCTTTACCTTTAGAAGCTGCCCAGAGTGGCTGGGGAAACTCAGCCAGATGGGCGGGGTATAAATAATATATATAATTATTATTATTATTATTATTATTATTATTATTATTATTATTATTATTGCCTGTCTATATATCCTGGCGAGGTCTGGCCCAGAAATAAGTGTATGGGGTGCATGTTGCTTATGCGTTTAACTTCAGAAGAAGCTGGGTTCATCGGAGGTTGTTGCCTAGCAACCGCTCCATTTGAGCGATACCTTGGACCAGCGTCTTGGGCCTCCTGCGTTCAGAAATTTGGATATAGGGGGTTTATGTCACAGTACTTAAGATCACAGGTTGTGTGTCAGCCCAGTTGGAATTTCATCCTTTGGATCACGGGCAAGTGTAAGCCAGTGTGATTATTTGACTGAAGTTAGCCGTGTCTATTAATTTCAGTGGGTCTACTCTGAGCAGGACTAACGTTGGATGCAACCTTTTGGGTCTTCCCTGCGAGAGAAAGGCCATGCTCCTTGGCTTAGGGTCACGTCCAAACTGGGGACTGTTGTTTGTTTTGCTCTAACAAACCGCGGCCAGTAAGCCAAGGACAAACCTTGGCTACAGATCAGAGTTCCTTGGAAGGGAAACAAACCACAATCCCTGATTTGGATGTAATGCTAAGATAGGGATCGTGGCTTGTGTCCCTCCAGCGCTAGCAGAAGGGCGGGCAGAAATAACACAACCGGATTGTGGTTGGTAAGCTTACTGTGACTTGACAGGGCCTTTTCGGTGATGGTTTCCAGGTGTGGAACACCTTTCCTGGCAAGGTACACCTGTCTCCCGCACTGTTGAGAAAGTTAGAAATATTCTTGTTTACCTAAGCAGCTGGTGACTGGTAGACACTGGCTGTAGCAACCATGAAATCAATGCCTGAGGGTGTGTCGTTGCTTTATTTTTTACGTTCTAAATGTTTTATTTTTATTGCACCATTTTGATGCTCGCTGCTCTGGGCTCCTGTGGGAGGAAGCTCAGGATAGGAATTTCATGAACAAAACCAATAGATAATAAATAAATGTGGCCCCAGAAAGCTAGCAAGTCAGGGGGACAGACGGACTAGACTACAGTGGTGCCCCGCAAGACGAATGCCTCGCAAGACGAAAAACTCGCTAGACGAAAGGGTTTTCCGTTTTTTGAGTCGTTCCGCAAGACAAATTTTTCTATGGGCTTGCTTCGCAAGACGAAACGTCTTGCGAGTTCTTGCGAGTTTGTTTCCTTTTTCTTAAAGCCGCTAAGCCGTTAATAGCTGCTAAGCCGCTAAGCCGCTAATAGCCGTGTTTCACAAGACGAAAAAACCGCAAGACGAAGAGACTCGCGGAACGGATTAATTTCGTCTTGCGAGGCACCACTGTACAACCCTTCTCCCTGACGTGACCAACTTCCATGTGAAACCTGAATGTTTATCTTTACGAAAACAGAACAATCCTTTCACCTAGAAATCTAACACTTCAGGGACATGTCTCCTCCCTGACACTCTAGCTTTCGGGGCACAGGCTGCCCACCTCTTTGAGTTATTTGGTGGGCCCTAGAAAAGAGTGGGTGTCAAGTCTACCCCCTTTAACCAGCCCAAACCCACATGGGAAAACCCCACTGGTTGCCTCTACAGGTGGGACATGTGGTTGTGTGTGTGTGTGTGTGGAAATAAAGGCACACTCTTTGCTAGGGTAATGAGCTCGTTAGCCACGCAGTAAAACTCAGTGTTTGTAACCTGATAAATCCCTTGTTAATGTAATTAACCCTTTGATTCACGCAGAGGGCACCTGCTGGGAAGCAGCGGACTCTAGAAGCTGGGGTTTAATTCTTTGTCCTGGGGAAAGGGGTGTTTCTGAGTTCAGAAGAGGGAGAAGGGGGTCAGTGGTGCTCTGCTGGGTCAGAGACAAGGCTGTGGGGAGGCGGAAAGGGGAAATGGCAGCCCCATTCAGCCACCACTGAAGTCTCTTAGATCTCTGACATGCTAACATTAAGGGGGTCCCAAAAATTCACTAGGCAGTTACCAGATTCAGACCTGCTTAGTTTCAGCAAGGTGCTGGCTTCAAGTACGGTACCTTCAGAATAAGCCCTGGCCGGCGGCCTGTTTATTAAAAACAAAAGCCCTGCCAAGTTTCTAAACCCTGGTGCGTCAAGAGGAGCTTTGAAAAGGGCAATGGGGCATTTATTTATTCATGTTAAAGCATTCCTAAACCGCTCAGTATTTCAAGAATCTCCCAGTCTAAAAAACGAACAAATATACAGTGGTACCTCGGGTTAAGTACTTAATTCATTCCGGAGGTCCGTTCTTAACCTGAAACTGTTCTTAACCTGAAGCACCACTTTAGCTAATGGGGCCTCCCGCTGCTGCCGCCGCACCACCGGAGCCCGATTTCTGTTCTTATCCTGAAGCAAAGTTTTTCACCTGAAGCACTATTTCTGGGTTAGCGGAGTCTGTAACCTGAAGCGTATGTAACCTGAAGCGTATGTAACCTGAGGTACCACCGTACTGTTAAAGCAAATGAAATGATAATGAAATAATTAGACTGAACTTTACAAAACCCACACACATATATAAACAGGAACAAAAACGGAGCCTGATAAAACAGCAATATAAAAACCACAGAAAAGCGAATAAAACAGAAAATCAGAGGACTCAAAAACATGTAAAATGGGGGCTTTTCTTAGGGAAATCCTGGGCATATAAATATACCCTCTGCTTCCTACTCTTGGACCAGTTACTGATGCAGGAAAGGATCTTATCTGTTATGCCATGATTAGGAAGGAAAAAGTCCATATCTTGCCCCCCCCCCCACTTCCCTGAGTTCTTGGTTGCTTTCAGAACTCCTGAATGTTCAGGTAGAATACTTACCAGCTGGAAATTCCTGGCTTTTAAACCAGCCACTCCTGGCTACTCTTTCATTTTCACTTTTTTTCTTTCTTTTTGGCAGGTACATGACCTCTGTGACAATTTCTGCCACCGCTACATCACTTGCCTCAAGGGGAAGATGCCCATCGACTTGGTCATCGACGACAGAGACGGGGGCTCGAAATCCGATCTTGAAGATTTTGGCGGCTCCTGCGCCAGCCTCTCCGATCAGGTAGGACACCTGCGGGGCATGAGCTTTGGGCAGCAAGCCCTGGCTGCAGCCGAACCGTTTGCCTGCTGCCATCATAATTTGACTTTAAGAAAAAGGAGGCACGTTTTCAAGGAGTTTTCTGCCGGCCTGGAAATTTGCATATGTAGATTCTCAGATGTGTGTCTGAATGTTGTGCTTGTGATCAGCGGCATCAACTATATTGCAAAGTCAAGTAAATTGCAAAATGTTTTATAGGAAAAGTGGAGTGGTGTGAGGATCTCCCAGTGCCATTTCCATGCACAACTCTGTTGTTGTTGTTGTTGTTTAGTCGTTTAGTCGTGTCCGACTCTTCGTGACCCCATGGACCAGAGCACGCCAGGCACCTCTGTCCTCCACTACCTCCCGCAGTTTGGTCAAACTCATGCTGGTAATCTCGAAAACACTATCCAACCATATCGTCCTCTGTCGTCCCCTTCTCCTTGTGCCCTCCATCTTTCCCAGCATCAGTGTCTTCTCCAGGGAGTCTTCTCTTCTCATGAGGTGGCCAAAGTCTTGGAGTCTCAGCTTCAGGATCTGTCCTTCCAGTGAGCACTCAGGGCTGATTTCCTTAAGAATGGATGCGTTTGATCTTCTTGCAGTCCGTGGGACTCTCAAAAGTCTCCTCCAGCACCATAATTCAAAAGCATCAATTCTTCGGCGATCAGCCTTCTTTATGGTCCAGCTCTCACTTCCATACATCACTACTGGGAAAACCATGGCTTTACCTTGATGCAAAGCATCATTTGTGAGTTTGGGATGCTTACCTGCAATAGCTCAGGGGTTAAAAGTGCTGAAGGTTCAATCTTTAGCGTCTTCAGGTAGGACTGAGAGGTGTGGGAATGTTCAGGGTGGCAAGAGAGGATATATTGATTATTAATATCCTTCTAACTTGCGCTATGTGATGGCCTGGGATTCGGACTCGGATGCTGAACCTGAGGGATCCCAGCCTGCACAGGAGTCCCCGCCTCCAGAACCAGCTGAGCCGGGGCTGGGGCCTGAGCCTGAAGGGTCCTCACCTGTGCTGGATCCTCAGGTGCAGGCATCAGCTGAGGTGATGGAGGACCCATTGCCTGCAGGTGCTCCACTCTCAGCCCCGTCAGAGGAAGCCGAGGTTGCCTCTGGGTCCGGTAACCCTCCAGCCTCTTCTGAGCTGCAGAGGCTCAGGGCAGAGAGGCGGAGGGAACTAAGTTCTCGCAGGAGGAGGGCTCGCCTCCAGGCCAGAAGAGGCGAGTCACCAGAGGATCAGGGCCGCCCTATGCCTCGGGGCAGATAAAAGTCGGCCAGCCCTGGTCCCAAGTTGCGGGAGCAACATTGTTGGTTGCTAGTTCCTGCCTGAACCCTGTCCTGGTTTCCTGCTTGAGCGCCTGACCTGCCCTGGCTCCCTGCTTGCAAGCCTGTTCCTGACCTCACCCGACTCCCTGCCCTGCACCCAGCTTCAGCTTTGACGGACTGCCTCCATACTGCAACTTCGACCTCAGACTGTACTCGGACCTTGCCTCATGGTTAGCCCACGGGACTAGCACACGCTAGCAAGTTCCTTTACTTAGCAGGGTTTACATCCCCCTTTTTACACACACAGCAGATAGCTGGTTGCAGGCTCGTGTAAGCCTCTTACATTACCTCTCACATTACCAGACTGAATTGTACGTTCCTGGTAAGTTTCCTTGAATCCCTCTTAGAAGAATAAAGACGCCACAATCTTATTCAAAGTCAATAAAAGAAGTTTACTTACATCAGTTCACAGTTGGATCCCTGAAGGCAGACTTAGTTACAAATATGTACATGTGGATCTACCCCATATTGAGGGATAATCCCAGAACTTCTGCTAGCTGAGAGCTAGCAAAGCAGTCCTAGCTAGAAGCTGGTCAAATGAAGAAGGAAGTGAAAAAGAGAGAGGTGTGCTGTGTGACTCATCCTTTTGTTACCTGGACAGGTAAGGTCACGCCCACCTTCTATCACATGCAAAAGGAAGGATGCTCCAGCCCAGGAGGAACAGGAAGTTTCAACTGGCTGGACCAAACATCCCCTTGCATGTCCACTCTAGGAAGACAAGGAATGTTGTATTTGACTGCTCCCAGTGGATTACATCCCACAAGATAGACCCTTATCTGGAACCATGGAAAGCTACACTGCCAGTGTAGACAATAATGTGCTACATGGACCAATGGTCGGACTCGCAATACAGCAAATTCCTATTTTCCCTATAAAGGTAAAGGTAAAGGTACCCCTGCCCGTACGGGCCAGTCTTGACAGACTCTGGGGTTGTGCGCCCATCTCACTCAAGAGGCCGGGGGCCAGCGCTGTCCGCAGACACTTCTGGGTCACGTGGCCAGCGTGACAAAGCTGCATCTGGCGAGCCAGCGCAGCACACGGAACGCCGTTTACCTTCCCGCTAGTAAGCGGTCCCTATTTATCTACTTGCACCCGGGAGTGCTTTCGAACTGCTAGGTTGGCAGGCGCTGGGACCGAGCAACGGGAGTGCACCCCGCCGTGGGGATTCGAACTGCCGACCTTTCGATCGGCAAGCCCTAGGCGCTGAGGCTTTTACCCACAGCGCCACCCGCGTCCCATTTTCCCTATAGCCAATGTGCAATTGGGGTAACAGCAGGATTTTCCAGATCGTTATTTCACATTGCAATTTGGGATGCTAGAGTTGTTGTGCTAGTTAAAGAGGATAGTGATCTGGCTTAATGCTTCATTTATTTCCTTTTTTTATTTTACAATGGCACATAGCTCTTTTCCTCCTGTGGAAACAACCCTTTATAATTAGTTATTTATTACCATTAGCTGCACTGCCTTTTGTGATGAAATTTTAAGTCTGTGTTCGTCGTTTTCTCTGCTCTCTCGACATGCTGGAATTCTGTTCTGCCCATCCCTGAAAAGGGCAGGTTGAAACAATCACTTTAATAAATAAGTAATCCATCATGCGACCTTGTGTTTTCTTACCATTTCTGACCGACTTGCTTGGGTCAGCTTTCTTTATGCTGGGCAAGAGTTATAAGAAGTCTTGTCTGGCCTCACTGCGCTCCCCTTTTTCTTTCTGAGAGTTAATGGCAACTTTTCAGAACCCAGTTGTTGTATTGGGGACATAAAATTTGCTGCTGCAATGATGTGATCTTCAGTTTAGGAAATGATAACCGCAGATATTTCTCATACAGCTGTTTCTTCCAAACATATTGAGTTCAGAAGAGTCCCTTCTAGTCTTAAATCCTGCTCTTATCCAGGGCCTGCTATTTTGTGCGTGAAAGTGTGGCGATCCTTACCTAACCTGCTTTCTCTGCTGGGAGACCTGGCAAATATGCCCAATCTACTGCTTCAGTCTGTTACAAGTGCTACCTAATACTTATTCTGCTTTTGTAAGAAACTACAGCTAATCCAGAATGCAGCAGCTAGACTGGTGACTGGGAGCAGCTGCCGGGACCATATAACACCCATCCTTAATGATCTACATTGACTCCCAGTACGTTTCTGAGCACAACTCGAAGGGTTGGTGCTGATCTTTAAAGCCCTAAATGGCTTTGGCCCAGTACAGTCAAACGTTGGTTCTCTAATGGCTCCGTTTTTTAACATTTCGGCTCCCGAACGCCGGAAACCCAGAAGTAAATGCTCCAGTTTTTGAATGTTTTTTGGAACCTGAACGTTCCAAAGCTCTTGCAAGCAATCAGAAGCCACGCCTTGGTTGTCGAACGGTCTTCCGGAACGGATTACATTCGACAACTGAGATTTGACTGTCTACCTGAAGGAGCGTCTCCATCCCCATCATTCAGCCTGGACACTGAGGTCCAGCTCCGAGGGCCTTCTGGCGATTCCCTTCCTGCAAGAAGTGAGGTTACAGGGAACCAGACAGAGGGCCTTCTCTGTGGTGGCACCCGCCCTGTGGAATGCCCTCCCACCAGATGTCAAGGAAATAAACAACTATCTGACTTTTGGAAGACATCTGAAGGCAGCCCTGTTTAGGGAAGTTTTTAAGGTTTGATGTTCTGTTGTGTTTTTTATATTTTGCTGGAAGCTGCCTAGAGTGGCTGGGGCAACCTAGTCAGATGAGAGGCAAATAAATAATAAAATTCTTATTCCTATAGGTGGGGCCAAAGCATATGTGGGGGGTGCCGACACCCTCCCTGTTTTCCTCTCCGCCCAACAGGCTGTCAGACAAGGGAAGAGCTCGCTTTTGCCACAGATCTGAAGTGACCACTTGCAGAGAGACGGCCCTTGAAACCAGGCAATACAGAATTAGGCCAAGGGTCTCCATCTTGCCCACCGACCAACAATGACTCCCCACTGTTTAGGACAGAGGGACTGTTTGCAGCCCTAGCTGGAGTTTTGAGAGTGCAAATAATTTTTGCCGAGGCAGACGGAGGCGCAGAAATCACACTTGGATATCCGCAGGCTACCCGACGTCTCACATAAAGCATTTTGAAATATAGCTGACTTTGGGATCCCCCCCCCCCGCACCCCACACCCCCTGTCCCATCCCCGAACAGGTTTAGCCAGCTTCTGCTTGCTTCAAAAAGCCTTTTGATGGGCAGGGAGAAAGGAATGGTGTGTTTGCATCCTACAAAATCAAGCTTATTTCTCAAGCCGCTTCCCGCTCTTTTTGTTGTTGTTGTTTAGTCGTTTAGTTGTGTCCGACTCTTCGTGCCCCGTGGACCAGAGCACGCCAGGCACTCCTGTCTTCCACTGCCTCCCGCAGTTTGGTCAAACTCATGCTGGTAGCTTCGAGAACACTGTCCAACCATCTCGTCCTCTGTCGTCCCCTTCTCCTTGTGCCCTCCATCTTTCCCAACATCAGGGTCTTTTCCAGGGAGTCTTCTCTTCTCATGAGGTGGCCAAAGTATTGGAGCCTCAGCTTCAGGATCTGTCCTTCCAGTGAGCACTCAGGGCTGATTTCCTTCAGAATGGAGAGGTTTGGTCTTCTTGCAGTCCATGGGACTCTCAAGAGTCTCCTACAGCACCATAATTCAAAAGCATCCATTCTTCGGCAATCAGCCTTCTTTATGGTCCAGCTCTCACTTCCATACATCTGCTCTTTTTGGTCTACCTTAATTTGGGGGGGAAGTAATTAATAATGGTGTAAAATAAATATAACCCCTTCTCTCCCAGCCCGTATGGCTACTCTCGCCCCTTCCCTTGTAAGGGAAGTGGGGGAAGGGGGAACCCATCTCTCCTTGCAACATTCATGAGTTTGAAAGAAAAGGGTCGTACGTTTGGAAAATAATTACCTCTGACAGTTAGCTGGTAATGAAGGAGCCGTGGTCGCCTCTTGCACTGCCCCTGATCTCTCCCTTCCCCTCCCTGCTCCGCCAACTTTTTCATTTTTTCCCAAGCCCCGCTAATGCAGTCAACACATTCATTTGCCTATAGCAACTTGCTTGCATTTTTAATGTGCCCCGGGGCTATCGGGCTGGAAGCTTCGCAGAGTGGAGGGGTTTTTTTTGGGGTGGGGGGTGGGGTTGGTGCAAGGAGACGGAGGGGGGAGGAGGAGGCTGATTCTAGCAACATCCGCAGCCTGGCATCTGAGGACCGACTCCTTTCTTAGCCGTTCATCTCCTCTTCCACACTGAACATGAAGGGAAAAGAAAGTCGGTGTTGGGTGGAGACCAGGCTTCTTCCATCTCCAGCGACTGCCTAAGGGAGCCCGTAAGCGAGGCCTGGTGGCCTGCCCCTGTTTTTCCACCCCACGCCCCGCTTTATCGCAGGTACACTGCGCCTCTACATGGAGGTTCTGATAATAATAATAATAATAATACAGTGGCACCTCGGGATACATACGCTTCAGGTTACAGACTCCGCTAACCCAGAAATAGTACTCCGGGTTAAGAACTTTGCTTCAGGATGAGAACAAAAATCATTCTCTGGCAGCGCGGCAGCAGCAGGAGGCCCCATTAGCTAAAGTGGTGCTTCAGGTTAAGAACAGTTTCAGGTTAAGAACGGACCTCCAGAGCAAATTAAGTACCGTACTTAACCCGAGGTACCATGTTAATAATAATAATAAATTTTATTTATACCCCACCCTCCCTGACCAGAGCTGGGCTCAGGGCGGCTAACACCAATAAAATCACAGTAAAAACATAATAGGGAAAAAGAGGGGGGGGGGGGACAATTTAAAATACAGGTTAAAATGCAATTTAAAATGCATTAGCTGTTACATTTGAGGGCTTTCAATATGTGCCTAACCTCCCCCTCATTTTATTTTTTTAAAAAACAAGTCATCTGAATTTCCCATTTTTACCCTTTGACACTGAAGGCGTCTACATTTAGACCCGCCCTGTTCTCCCAATTGTAAATTGCTAGGGCTAATTTTAATACTGCATTATTATTATTTTTACACCTGCAGTGGGACCTTCTAATGAAGGGCAGGTAAGAAGTGCGCTTTGGGTGGGCCTACATGGCGTGTAACGTTTGCCTGGCTTTTACCCAGGGCCAAGCCTTGACTGGGGCAGGCCATGCCCTGTGGAACTCCTTGCCAATAGAAGTTTGGCAGGAGCCAACCCTACCCTTTTTTTTTTATGCCTTCTAAAAACGGTATTATTTAGACGTGCCTTTCAAAACCTGAGATTCTTCATTTGACATTCTTACTGCAGCACTGTGTGTTATCTTCTTGTAGGAAAGTGTGATTTTTAATACAGTGGCACCTCAGGTTAAGTACTTTATTCGTTCCGGAGGGTTCGTTCTTAACCTGAAACTGTTCTTAACCTGAAGCACCACTTTAGCTAATGGGGCTGCCGCGCCGCCAGAGCACGATTTCTGTTCTCGCCCTGAAGCAAAGTTCTTAACCTGAAGCACTATTTCTGGGTTAGCGGAGTCTGTAACCTGAAGCGTATGTAACCTTAGGTACCACTGTAAATAAAAAAAAAATAAAGGTAGTTGCTTTTCCTGCGGCTGTCAGTTCCACGATTGGGCAGGTGGGGAATGTTCATATCCCAAATAATAATTGTTGAAAATTCAAATCCCCCCCCCCCCCGTTAACATGCTTAAGCCTCCGTCCTTAAGATGGGGAGCCAAATCTCAGCCCTGGACTTGACTCTTAAGCGGCTCTCGCGAAATCCGCTTTGGGCAGAAGCTGCTGGGCCTGCACTTAATTAACCGCTAGTGTTGCTACCTTCGCTTCCTAGAGTTTGAAACAGCGACCCCCTGACCCCTCCCTTCCCGTTTATTGTGGTCTACAAGTGTTAGGTTCGCTTTCGAAATCCGCAGCTCCTTAACCCCTTGAACTCCTTAGGCCTCTCGCTTGTGGGGCTCCTGTGATCAGCTCTGCCAGGTTAATCAGGGAGGGCATGAGGGGGTGGGGCGGGGGCGCGGGGGGCCCGGGGCTTTGTTTTAGTCCCCCGGCAAGTCGGGGGGCTGCAATCCGAGCCCCTTCGGTAGCTGCGTGAGAGGCCCGGTGTCCCCCTTTGAACTCTCTTCAATTGGGCAAGGGAAGGGAAGGGAAGGGGGGGTCAAAATAATTACAGCCCCAGCGGAGGCGTTGTGGAAATCCCTGCTAAATCCTGGCCTCCTCCTTAAAGGATTTATGGGGAGGGGGGGAAAGGCTTGCATGGGAGAAGGAACTGGGAGCTGCGGATAAGGGAGTTGCCCCATGGTAGGGATTCCCTGAGCCGGCAGCAGCCGCTGGACAGGCGGAAGTCGAACCGGCGAAGCTGCCGCCCTTGCTGAATACCCTTGCCAGGAAAAACAAATTTTGTAGAATTGTAGCGTTGGAAGGGACCCTTGAGGATCATCTAGTCTAACCTGCTGCAATGCAGGAACACGCAGCTGTCCCTTACGAGGATCAAACTTGCAACCTTGGCGTTATCAGCACCACGCTCTAACCAACTGAGCTATATTTTGTCCGTTCGTTTCTTCCTGTCGGCGCAGGGTCAGGGTAGGGAAGAATTTGCCTACCGATGGTCCCTGTTTACAAACACACTAGGGATACTAATAATACCGGCCTACTTTGCAGGGACGGGACGCAGGTGGCGCTGTGGGTTAAACCACAGAGCCTAGGACTTGCCAATCAGAAGGTCAGTTGTTCGAATCCCCGTGACGGGGTGAGCTCCCGTTGCTCTGTCCCAGCTCCTGCCAACCTAGCAGTTCGAAAGCACACCAAGTGCAAGTAGATAAATAGGTACCGCTCCAGCGGGAAGGTAAACGGCATTTCCGTGCGCTGCTCTGGTTCGCCAGAAGCGGCTTAGTCATGCTGGCCACATGACCCTGTACGCCGGCTCCCTTGGCCAATAAAGCGAGATGAGCGCCGCAACCCCAGATTCGGTCACGACTGGACCTAATGGTCAGGGGTCCCTTTACCTTTACCTTGCAGGGATATTGGGAGGACTTTTGAGGGGGTGCAGATTGGGGGCAGGCAGTTTGGTGCCTTCCAAATAATTGTTGGACTACAGTTCCCATAACGGGGGGCCACATGGCTAACTTTCCATACTGAGCACCCAAAAGGACTGGGCAATGGGGGGGGGGGGTGTGGAAAGAGAGAAACTTTCCTAGAGAACTATTTTTCTTCTCCTTGTCATACGCTCCGGGATGAGGGATGCTTCAAGGTCAATAAAGAATCGACTGCAGGGTGTTCTAATTGGTTTACATGGGCCGTCAAAGTTTTCCTAGCTGGGTCTCTGCCACAGGCGTCTATTTTGTATGGCCTTTACATTCATCTGCTCTTATTTTCTGTCTTGTGTTTAACTGGTTTTCCACGCCACGCTCATTGCATTTTGTACCTTGCCTTGAGGTATGGGTGGGGGAGGCGAATTAGTTAGCTAATTAGTTTAATTAATAATACAATATAGATTTGACTCTGGTTGCATGGCCTTTGGGACAGCTGAGGACTTTCAAGGATCGGCTCAGTTCTTGCAAAGCTTCTCTTCCAAGCCATTCACTGAACGCCCAAGGAATAAGAATTGCTTTGCAGGTGGCAGATGAAGGGTTCTATCTATCTATCATCTATCTATCTATCTATCTATCTATCTATCTATCTATCTATCTATCTATCATCTATCTATCATCTATCTATCTATCTATCTATCTATCTATCTATCTATCTATCTATCTATTGTTACGGAAATTACCGGGAGGGGGCACATCTTTAAAGTTAAATATTACAAATATTATGCCTGAATGTATCCTTTCAACTTCACAGCTCAGGGAAGTTACCTAGCTTTAAAAATAATATAAAATCATGTCCTTTCCCAGTTTCCTCCATTCTAAAGCTATTTTCCCCTTGAAAAAGGACTTCAGGAAGTTCCCAGAGGTGACAATTGCTGGGCTCATTGTTAGCCAAAGGAAGTCAAATCTCATCACCTGACTTGCCTCAGGCTCCAGACATGCAAAGGAACTTCTATTGTACTTTTTGGTTGTGGGTACTTAAGACATATTTGCCTATGCTAATCTTATACCTGAGTCTTGCCCTGCCATGTCTGCTTATGCTAATCTTGTACCAAGGACTTGTCTGGACACGTTTGCCAAGGTTAACCCCTCCCCTTTTGTGACATGTCAGTGATGTAGCAATGATGCTGTACGAACTGTATTCTGGGATATGGTGGGAAAGTTTTAAAAGTCTTTGTCACCCCATCCTCGGGGTTCAAATTTGCTCTTTGAACCTACTGCGCAATAAACTTTGGTCTACAGCTATTTGCTCCGGTTGGCTGGAATCCTTTCTTTATTCCGCAGGGACCCATGGGCTCTGCCCGACGAGCTGGGTGACTGAGCAGCCTCGCACCTAGATTTTTTCCATAACACTATCTGTCTATCTAATCTACCCTTCTGCTGATAACCATTCTTCCTGGGTTGGGGATGAAAGGAAAACATGGATCTGGATAATCTCCTGGTGCTCACTCACACAGCTAACCTTGCCATGTGTGCTCCCTTCTCCTGTAGAACAACTCTTGGATTCGGGATCACGATGAGACGGGATCCACGCACTCGGGAACGCCGGGACCTTCCAGCGGTGGGATCGCGTCGCAGAGCGGCGATAACTCCAGCGAACAAGGTAGGTTTAGCGGATGCTGGAGGGAGGAGAAAGGCTCTGCTTCCTCGGTCCTGGATTTTCTGTGTGGGCTCAAGGTAAGGAGATCATTGCAGAGAGAGCCTTTTAGGTAGAATTAAGGATCTAAAGAAGGTGCGAAAGGTGATGTCTTTGACCAACAGCGCTAATACAGCAAAGAAAGAATTTAAGGGAACAATTGTAGGTAAAGAAAAGATATCCACCTCAAATAAAAATATTTGACACGGGCCAACAAAATAGAGAACCTGAAGAAAAATAACTGTATAACAAAATACAGTGGTACCTCGGTTTTCAAACATAATCCATTCTGGAAGACCATTCGAGTTCTGAAACATTCAAAAACTGAAAACTCAATATGGAAGCCTCAATACGGAAAACTCAATATGGAAAACTCAATACGGAAGGTACGTAGCATGTTTGACTTCCAAGGCGAGTTCAAAAACCGAAGCATTTACTTCCGGGTTTATGGCGTTCGAAAACCGAAATGTTCGTCAACGGAGACGTTCGAAAACCGAGGTACCACTGTACCAACAATGAACCAGGTAACCTGACAATAAACTATTGTTACATGGCAACGAAAGTTCAGAAACTGAGTTGAAAAAGTCAGTTACGATTACCATAATCATGATGGTTGTTCTTCGCATTTAAGCACTGCAGCCTTGCTCAGCCCGGGGTCTTCCAGATGTTTTGGGCTATAACTCCCATCAGATCCAGCTTAATTCATTTGCCTTCAGTCTGGGAAGAGGACTTAACTGAAGGCAAGCAATGTCAGCCCTGAGTGAGGGCAATGCTTCCTAAATCTCCAAATCTCTCCAAAATCTCTGTAGCCAGCAATGCTTTTCGCAGCAGACTTGCTTGCAGACAGTGCTCCTCTTCCTAATTTCTGCTTTCACATTAACTCAGCCATCTACGCCACAGCCCTGTGTGTCAGGCCACTATTTATGAGACCGGTCTTGCAAAATAATAATAATGAGGGATGGAGGCTGAGGCAAAGAAAATGGTGGCTCGGCTGAGCCCCCCTCGTAAGATTATAACTCTGTAAAATCGAGATCCCTTAGCACAAGAGCAATGACACACTGGAGTACTGTATTTTTCGCTCTATAAGACGCACCTAGTTTTTGGAGGAGGAAAACAAGGAAAAAAACACACCATATTTTTCGCCCTATAGGACACACTTTTTCCCCTCCAAAAATGAAGGGGAAATGTGTGTGCGTCCTATGGGGTGAATGCAGGCTTTCGCTGAAGCCTGGAGAGCGAGAGGGGTCGGTGCGCACGGACCCCTCTCGCTCTCCAGGCTTCAGGAAGCTATCCGCAAGCCTTGGGAGCTCCGCGGGAGTTCCCGTCGGGCTCCCAAGGCTTGCGGATAGTAGCCTGCATCCCGAAGCCTGGGGCGCGCTGCTTCGTGCAGATATCGGGAAGCCCCACAAGCTCAGGGGACAGCGGGGAGGCAGAGTGCCGCCATCCAGCTATTCCCCGACCTGGTTTGGAGGCTGGCAGTGGGGAGAAGCACGCTTCTCCCCACCGCCAGCCCCACAAGCTTTGGGGACAGCGGAGAGGCGGAGTGCTGCCATCCCGCTGTTCCCCGACCTGGTTTGCAGAGTTGCCTGCATCCCGAAGCCTTCGGGCAGATATCCGCAAGCCTGGGGAGACCGGTGCGACTTCCCGCAGGCTCCCTAGGCTTGCGGATAGCAGCCTCTTCTGGGGGCTGGGGTCGGGGGAAGCTCGGGCTTCCCCCGCCCCAGCCCCGCGCCTGGGTTGGGAAATAATTTTTTTTCTTTATTCCCCCCCCCCCAAAAAAAACCTAGGTGCGCCCTATGGGCCGGGTCGCCCTATGGGGCGAAAAATATGGTATTCTGAATCTCAGAAGCCAGAACAACAAGAGGGATCACTGCGCAGCGAAAGCAGCAATCCCCCTTGCTGTTCTGGCTTCTGGGATAGCTGCGCAGCCTGCATTCACTCCATAAGACGCACACACATTTCCCCTTATAGAGCAAAAAATACGGTAATTTGTACATTGCAACAGCAAGCTTTCACCCAGCGATGAGACACTTCTGGGACTAAGATGCCTGTTATGATGAAGCGAGGAGGGCGAGTCGAGTCTGGAATAGAGGGACGTAGTTGTCTTGTTTTTCTACAACGTATGCAGCTGCTTGCAGAGCAAAGAGGGCCTTCCATCTCAATTTAAGCAGTGTATTACGTTGGAAAGAGAATAAAGGTTGGAGAGGAAGGCGGAGCAAAGCGGGGAATGTGAGCACATCCAGTTACTTGCACTTCTTTTGGGGACCCCAGTTGTAGGATCAAAGGCTCTCGGAAAATGAGAAGATAGGGCACATAAGAGAAACTAGGCTTGGCAGAGTGGTCTCGACCAGAGACAAGGTGGGGGATATGCCTTTGGGTTCCTAACATACCCCAGCTTACCTGCGTACCCTTAAACTGTGCAAAGCAGTGCTGGACTTAGAGGGCTGTGGTAGGTTCCCCCGCACAGGGCCCTGAGCCAATGGGGTTCAAAATTGAGAAGATCCATGATTGAGAAGATCCATTTGCGGGCAGCAAATGTTGGCCTCGCTCAGGGTGCCAGACTCCCACAGATTTCCACAGTTTGCTACTGGAGCCAAGGCCACCCAAACTTAGTGCAGAAATTATCAGCAGTGCTTCAGGAATTTGAGTTCTGTGGACTGAACGATGTAACCTGTATCTTATCGGCCATTGTATTTGATCGGGAGGCAATTATTCTTTGGATTCGACAGTCCTATGAATTTTGCGGTGTACGATTCTCGGACGAAAGAAATGTCTCATTTAGAATAAAACGGATTTTGACGGGCATGCCTTTAGATGAGGTGTGTTCAGAAATGCTCGTTTTGCGATAGAGCAAGTATTTGAATAAGTAAATGAAAAGAAGTATTTAAGGATGAATTTTCACGCTGATTTATTTAAAAAAACAAACCACCCCACAGGCAACTGTAAGAGCAGGACAGGCTTATGAACAAAAATGTGTGAAACCAGATCTCTCCATTGCAAGAAATTATGGTCAATACAGTGGTAAAGGTAAAGAGACCCCTGACCATTAGGTCCAGTCGTGGCCGACTCTGGGGTTGCGGCGCTCATCTCGCTTTACTGGCCGAGGGAGCCGGCGTACAGCTTCCGGGTCATGTGGCCAGCATGACTAAGCCGCTTCTGGCAAACCAGAGCAGCGCACGGAAACACCGTTTACCTTCCCGCCGGAGCCGTACCTGTTTATCTACTTGCACTTTGACGTGCTTTCGAACTGCTAGGTTGGCAGGAGCAGGGACCGAGCAACGGGAGCTCACCCTGTCGCAGGAATTCAAACCGCCGACCTTCTGATCGGCAAGCCCCAGGCTCTGTGGTTTAACCCACAGCGCCACCCGTGTCCCACTTGGGTTAAGTACTTAATTCGTTCCGGAGGTCCGTTCTTAACCTGAAACTGTTCTTAACCTGAAGCACCACTTTAGCTAATGGGGCCTCCCGCTGCTGCCGCGCTGCCGGAGCACGATTTCTGTTCTCATCCTGAAGCAAAGTTCTTAACCCTATTTCTGGGTTAGCGGAGTCTGTAACCTGAAGCGTATGTAACCCGAGGTACCACTGCATGGTCATACCTGTGCTAAGGTGGGATGTTTTATTTGGGGGGAGGATACAAACTGGCTTGTGTTGTGCTCTCTCATCCAGATTCTGGAGCGTTGCGAGGGAGGCACCCCTGTGTAGCAACGTTATGCTTTCCCTCCCCGTGCCCTAAGCCAGGAAGGAGATGCATCCTGGCCTCCCATCTGTGTTTTGCAATCCCTGCGCATGTGCAGAGAGGGCGTGAGCCCGCCCACAACACCTGCGAGCGTGTTCCGCAGAAAGCCGGGGATCGCAGTTATGCTAATTAGAGTGTGAGCGTTTACACACACACACACAAACGGGCCTCTGCATTCCAGCAGTCGCCATCTGTTGAGCAAATACCCTGAGAATGGGGGCATCCAACTGAAGAAAGGGAAAGCAAAGGGAAAGGGAGGGGGGCGCTGGCAGCCCTCAAAGCTGGGGGGGTCGCCCTGGGAGTCACTACGGCGGAGCTGCAAGCCGCCCTGTGGAACCTCCTCCTCCTCAGACCTTGCAGAGCGCAGAAGTCAGCCTCCAATGGGGGGGGGTTTCGAGGGGGGAGCGGGCGAGGGGGAGGCGGGAAGGGAGGACCAGTGTGGGAGGAGGGGTAGATTGCCCTGGGAAAACCAAGAAACGGCATCCAGGTTTTAGAGGCGAGCGAGGCCTCCTAGGAGAAGGAGGAAGGTTTAGCCTTCTGACTTCCCGCCCCCCTCCCCACAAAATGACCTGCCTTATAATACTAATAATAATAATAATAATTTATTTATACCCCGTCCATCTGGCTGGGTTTCCCCAGCCACTCTGGGCGGCTTCCAACAAACACTAAAATACAATAACCTATTAAACATTAAAAGGTTCCCCAAACAGGGCTGCCTTCAGACGTCTTCTAAAAGTGTGGTAGTTATTTTTCTCTTTGACATCGGGTGGGAGGGCGTTCCACAGGGCGGGTGCCACCACCGAGAAGGCCCTCTGCCTGGTTCCCTGCAGCTTGGCTTCTTGCAGCGAGGGAACCACCAGAAGGCCCTCGGCGCTGGACCTCAGTGTCCGGGCAGAAGGGACACTGCCTCCATCCTGGTCCTTGCCTGCTGGTAAAAGAGGAGTGTTAGGAGGCCTGGCGTGCAGGTCTTTTAAGGGACAAAGAGTTAACATTTCCGTCCACTACCCCCTCATTCCCTTTCGCACAGTGCCTGTCAGGAAAGTTAGCCATCAGTCCAGTTGCTAACCCCTTGCAAATCAGCAAGGAGTGGTAAAATTGGCTGGACTGGTTTTTGAGATGCTTCTGGGCTGGAGAGTTTGGCTTCCTTTGACCGCTTGGAGAGCTTGGGAGCGAATATGGTGCTGGTGAGTGTGAATTAAGCTCTGCCCCATGGGTAGGCAAACTTAAGGCCCAGGGGCCGGATCCGGCCCAATTGCCTTCTAAATCCGGCCTGTGGACAGTCCGGGAATCAGCGTGTTTTTACATGAGTAGAATGTGTCCTTTTATTTCAAATGCATCTCTGGGTTATTTGTGGGGCATAGGAATTCGTTCATCCCCCCACCCCAAAAAAAATATAGTCCAGCCCCCCACAAGGTCTGAGTGACAGTGGACCAGCTCCCTGCTGAAAAAGTTTGCTGGCCCCTGCTCTACCCAACCTCTCTCCTTCTATGGCACAAGCCGGCTACATCAGTTCTTCCAGGCAGGAAAAGTTCAAAACAACCATTTATTTTTTATTTTTTTGAACCAGATTAAATCACCCATCTGCATTCTTTGTACCTAGATAGGCTTGCCAAAAGAGAAAAAAAATGTTTTCAGCAGGTGTTGGAATGGTTTTGGTGAAGGTTCCTGCTTGAGATCAATTGGCAGGGAATTCCTAAGTGGGGGTGGGGGTCGCCTAGAGCTTTGAAGGCACCACCCGTTGAGAGACCATCACCAGCTGAAGCCCACCCATTTTTTGAACCAGTTCCCCACCCTGTTCTTCTAACCACTAAGCATTGGTTTGTCCCCAGTGCTAGTCCTGCCCAGAGCAGACCCACTGAAATGAGCTTGGTCCATTCATTGCAATGGGTCTACTTTGAGTACAGCTTGGATGGAAGTGTGCATGCACTTATCTGAAGAAGTGTGCATGCACACGAAAGCTCATACCAAGAACTAACTTAGTTGGTCTTTAAGGTGCTACTGGAAGGAATTTTTTAGCTTGGATGGAGACAGCCTCGTATTCTCTTTGTCCGACTGGACATCCATAAACCTGTCTGCAGGCCTCCAGAGACAGGCCTGGTTACTCATGGCAGGAACAGAAAATAGCCGGCCCCGTGTGTGTGTGTGTGCCCTCTCCTCTCATTCCAAGCTGAATGGTGACGTTCCGAGGGTCAAGGGGTCGGCGCCTAAATGGGAAGAGGAGGGGCAGCTTGCTTTTTGCAAAGCGGATTGCAGGGGGGAGGGGGTGTTTCTTCCTGCCCACCAGCGACTTGATCAGCCGACATTTTTGCCCGACATTCCATTCCTTCTCTGGTTCAATCGGCTTCCGTGGCTGCGCATGGGAAGCTGCAGGGGGACAGATGCATGCAACAAAAGCCACACACCCACACACACACCCACACACACACACACACACACACACACACACACCTCCCCCAGCTTAAGTAGCAATGGGTTGGGTAATAATAATAATAATAATAATAATAATAACAATAATAATAATATACCACCTTTCGCAAGAAAAGCATGCATGCAAGACCAATTTCACAACATAACATCTATGTAACACCCAACTCAAAATAATTATACACATGCAATTATTTTAAGGAATGCATAAAAAGGTAAAGGGACCCCTGACCATTAGGTCCAGTCGTGGCCGACTCAGGGGTTGCAGCGCTCATCTCGCTTTACTGGCCAAGGGAGCCGGCGTACAGCTTCCGGGTCATGTGGCCAGCAGGACCAAGCCGCTTCTGGCGAACCAGAGCAGCGCACGGAAACGCCGTTTAGCTTCCCGCCGGAGTGGTACCTATTTATCTACTTGTACTTTGACGTGCTTTCGAACTGCTAGGTTGGCAGGAGCTGGGACTGAGCAACAGGAGCTCACCCCGTCGCGGGGATTCGAACCGCCGACCTTCTGATCGGCAAGTCCAAGGCTGTGTGGTCACCCGCGTCCCAAGGAATGCACAATGAAACGCAAATTCTCATAAAAGCAACAGCATAAATAGACGAGAAAATCAGCAGCAGGGTATCTAAACTACAAAGACAGCCCACAGATGCAGAATCTTTTGTCAAAGGTAGTTCTTGATCCTGGCTACCTATAGAAAACCAGAGTCTCCCAGCTCTCACCTGAGGGCTTTCCTTCCCTCTCCTAGTCTCTCACCCTAGGTGAGCTTTGCTTCTCTGCCTCTCTCTCAGGGCACTTAGCACTTAAAACTTCCTGTGCATTAACCCAACTCTTTACTATGTACACCTCTAAAGCACACTTGAAGCACACTGTGCTACTGAGTACTGAATAAAGGGCTTGGTAAATTTAGGAAAGGGACGCAAGTGGCGCTGTGGGTTAAACCACAGAGCCTAGGGCATGCCGATCAGAAGGTTGGCGGTTCGAATCCCCACGACGGGGTGAGCTCCCGTTGCTCGGTCCCTGCTCCTGCCAACCTAGCAGTTCCAAAGCACGTCAAAGTGCAAGTAGATAAATAGGTACCACTCCGGCGGGAAGGTAAGCGGCGTTTCCGTGCGCTGCTCTGGTTCACCAGAAGCGGCTTAGTCATGCTGGCCACATGACCCAGAAGCTGTACGCCGGCTCCCTCAGCCAGTAAAGCGAGATGAGCGCCACAGCCCCAGAGTTGGTCACGACTGGACCTAATGGTCAGGGGTCCCTTTACCTAAATTTAGGAACCGTTTTGCAAGTGTGTTCCTCTGGATTCCATGGGACTTACCCCGAGGTAAGTGTGTGCTAGCGTTGCAGCCTTGATTGCATTGTGTGTGCAAATACGACCCGCACATCCATGTATGCGCTTGTGCCAATGTATATACGATGAAAAGGAAGAGTGTGGGAGTGAAATTGACTAGACCGGAAGCGCCTCAATATCTGGTCTAGTCAATTTCTGCACTCCGCTGATTTGCAAGGGATTGGCATCTTGACAGATAAACTAACTTTTCTGAAGGGCCGCTGTGAGGAAGAGAGTGAGATTTAGTGGGCCAGTCTGGGCCGCCCCACCCATGAGGCAAGGTGAGGCAACTGCCTCGGGCGGCAAGTCCACTGGAGCAGCAGATTCTGGTGTCAATCTTTCTTCTCCCCCCAACACCTTGTTCCTATGCGGAGCTTCCCTGCCCCCTTCTTCCTTGGCGGGGAGGGGGGCACCACTTTGGGGTTCCTCTCGTGTGTATTGGGCTGGCCCTGGAACCTGGTATCACCTCCTACTCCCTTCTCCACACCAGACTCTTGCATCCAGGTTGGCGACAGATGTGAGATCAGGTACCATCTCTCAGTGGGGTTGGTTTGGGCCTAGTGCAGGGGTCAGCAAACATTTTCAGCAGGGGGCCAGTTCACTGTCCCTCAGACCTTGTAGGGGGCCGGACTATATATTTTTTTTTGGGGGGGGGGATGAACGAAGTCCTATGCCCCACAAATAACCCAGAGATGCATTTTAAATAAAAGGACACATTCTACTCATGTAAAAACATGCTGATTCCTGGACAGTCCGCGGGCCGGATTGAGAAGGCAATTGGGCCGGATCTGGCCCCGGGCCTTAGTTTGCCAAACCATGTCCTGGTGGCTTCCAGGTGCCAACTCTTAAGAGTAGGGGAGTAAATTCAGACCCTACAAGTGTCCCTATTTTCCAGGGACGCCCTTGATTTAGAGAAGCCATCCTGGTTTCTGATTCAATTCTGGAATGTCCTGCTTTTCTTTTGGATTTCCCTATTTTCACTGGAGAAATCTTGGAGGGTATGGAGTTATCCTGTACAGGGAAGAGTTTTTTATATTGTTGTTTTTGAAATGTTTTTACGTCTCTTGAAAGCTGCCCAGAATGGCTAGGGCAACCCAATCAGATGTGTGGGGTATAAATAGTAAAATTATCATTATGGAATGGGACGTCCCTATTTTCATCAGATAAATGTTGGAGGGTATGTAAATTAGGGGTGAGGTGAGAAATTAGAGGGATTTTCCTCTGAGATCAGGCTCCTTTATCCCATTATAAATAATAATTATAGCAATGTGTTTACACAACTAGGTTAGGCTGGGACCTGTGCCCCTGTGGTGCTAAAGGTACTTTGGATAAGGAAACTCTGGATGATCTGGGAAGGCCTGGGCTAAATTCCTACCTCTTTCCACATCCGGTTCCATTTCTGGAAAGCTGCCATTTCTAAGCCTCGGTTTTCCCTATCTGTGAAATGGGGGAATA
The DNA here is from genome assembly GCF_964188315.1 of Podarcis muralis. NCBI lineage: Eukaryota > Metazoa > Chordata > Lepidosauria > Squamata > Lacertidae > Podarcis > Podarcis muralis. The sequence continues at coordinate 86,359,607 of NC_135661.1, forward strand.
CTGCAGTGAGGAACATGAGAGAGCTACGTTTTTATCTTAGGACTGCAACCTTTCACTAATAGGTTAGTCAACAAACTCTTTTTGTAATTTGATTAGTGCTGGCTAAGCAAAAGAGTCAAAGGCGCATTTTAATTCTGGGTTAGGATGTTAAGACACCTGCTTGTTTGTGTTTTGAGACTAGTTCCCCATATGTGACCAACAACGGGGAATGGGAAAGTAGAAAAATCAGAGCCTTCTCTTTCCTGAAATAAGGAGCAGCAGCTTTCATTTATTAAATTGCAAATCATTTCAAAATGGGATCTATTTTTGGTAATGTGCACATTTATTTCAACTTAATTAGATAAAAGACAGACAATTAATCAAATAAGCACCCGGAATACAAAAGCTTGTTTTTTTCTAGGTTCAGATATTGTGTTTCTTCATTTAGGAAGAGTGTGCTCTGTCTGTTCTGTGGCAGAACACAGAAGTGAGAGCCTCCTTGAAGCACACTTTTCCCCAACCCCTGCTCTGCCTAGTCTAGTTATAAACCATAAATCCACCTATAATGTGGTAAGCAGACAAGAAAGGTGTAGAAGGGTACTGCCTGACCTTATCAAAGTCCCGAATCCTGTGATCTGCAAAAAATTAAAATTAAAAATGGTGACAGTGCTCACTTCGCCCAAATTTCTTTTGGTGAGGCTCTGCTGGAGTTGTGCACATCTCACTGCAGTGACGTTGCTGCAGCCTTTTTATTTTGGAATTTTGGCTTTTGGGCTTGCCTGGAAAAGCCCGACCTCCCGACTGCATCTGCACCTCGCCCTCCTGGTTTTGTTCTTTTGCAAAGAGCTGCTGCAGTTTTTGCAAAGAATTGTCCTTGCGCACCCCTCCGCAAGCAGAGTTCTGGAAACAGGGGGCAATGGATTTTACTTTTTGCATTTTTTGGGGGGGGGGGAGCGGGAGAGGGGAGGAAAGCAGGGTGGGGCCGGTGATCAAGTGGGGACACGGGTGATGGCTGCTGGAAGCCCCTGACAACAGAGCTTTCTCTGATGCATAATTTACGTCCCCCTCCAGGCAGGGCTTTTAAGCTTTTAGCCGGAGGATATAAAAGCATGACAGCTGTTCCATTGGGCTAGGATTGGGCGGGTGTGGGGGGGAAAGAGACGGGATTTTATGTTTGTTAGGCGAGGCTTGTGTGCAAAGGGAGGCGGGGAGCGTGTGATAGCAGGGGGGTTCCACACTGCAGGCCCCCCTCTCCTTTTCTTGGGCATTGACAGGAGGGAGAAAGTTCTATCTTCAATCTTCTGAGGACCCCGCTATGAAGGAAGTTGACTCAAAACGGGAAGAAGTCAAAGGGGTTGTTCCTTGTAAGTGGAAGGATGCTTCTGTGTGGGATAAGAAAGCTTATTTTATTAGCTTTTAAATCTCGCCTTTCGCCCCAAAGAGCTGAAAATCCCGACGACGAGAACCCTGTAAGGTAGGCTAGGCTGAGAACGTGACCGATTGGCCCAAGGCAGCGGCTTCTCAAACCTCTTTATCTGGGCCACGTTTTCAGAAGAAGAAGGAAGGCTCGCCCCACACAGAATTTCTTATTGATGGGAAATACACTGGAAAACGAAAGAGAACAGTTCTTAGTCGTGCTTGATTTATAACATAGAACACAACTACTTTATAATATGATCATGGGGCACCCGAAAAGTATAAACGCAGCTACATAATAACACAAATCATTGCCAAAATATAATTATAAGTGAGTTTTCTCCAGCGTTTCTCCAAGGTTGTGACTTTGCAGCTGAGATTGTCCTTGATGCTCTTGATCTCATTTTGAAAACACATCTATCCATATTCTGCAAATAATTTCCCCCCTCTATACTACACCGAAATGTTTAAGTGTTTCTTTGATGGTCCTCGAACCTTCCTGCCACACTTGCTCTCCTCTCCTGCCACACCAGTGTGGCGCACCGCACTCTTTGAGAACCACTGGCCTACGGTCACTCAGTGAGCATCAGGGCTGAGCAGGGCCTTCTGCCTGGTTCTTCCTGGTACAAAACCAACACTCCAACCACTGAACCACACTGCCTCATCTTCAGAATCTTTCATGGTTATGCAGAGGCGGTTTTAGGGAAGTGCGACCGGGTGCGGCCCTACAGGGAGCGCCAAAACAATACTGTAGAACGGAGCGCGAGAGGCAGGTGGCACCGAATTTTAGCGCCACTGAAATATCAGAGCCCAAAGTCTGCCACTGAATTATGGGACGTATTTCAAATAAACTCAGCACAGCATGTTCTTCCTTAGTAATCCGCCATCCCTGAGAGAAAGAGAGACTGAGAATGCCTTGCCTAAGCCCACTCAGTGAGGTGAGACTTAAAATGGGTGGGAGTCCTCTGCTTCCTCATGATATTAAAACTTATTACAGTGGTACCTCTGGTTGCGAACGGGATCCGTTCTGGAGGCCTGTTCGCAACATAAAAAGAGCGCAACCCGCAGCGGCGTGTCTTCGCATGTGTGGGTTGTGATTTGTCGCTTCTGCGCATGCGCGTGGTGTCATTTTGCGCGTTTGCGCATGCGCGAGTGGCGAAACCCGGAAGTAACCCTTTCTGGTACTTCCGGGTCGCTACGGGACGTATCCTGAAATAAGGTAACATGAAGCAAACGTAGCATGAGGTATGACTGTACAGTGGTACCTCGGGTTACAGACGCTTCAGGTTACAGACGCTTCAGGTTACAGACTCCGGTAACCCAAAAATAGTACCTCGGGTTAAGAAATTTGCTTCAGGATGAGAACAGAAATTGCACAGCGGTTAGAACGAATTAAGTTCTTAACCCGAGGTACCACTGTACCACGACTAAACGACTAAACAACAACAACAACAACAACAAGTCGTTTAGTCGTGTCTGACTCTTCGTGACCCCCTGGACCAGAGCACGCCAGGCACTCCTGTCCTCCACTGCCTCCCGCAGTTTGGTCAGACTCATGCTGGTAGCTTCGAGAACACTGTCCCACCATCTTGTCCTCTGTCGTCCCCTTCTCTTTGTGCCCTCCATCTTTCCCAACATCAGGGTCCTTTCTAGCGAGTCTTCTCTTCTCATGAGGTGGCCAAAGTCCTGGAGCCTCAGCTTCAGGATCTGTCCTTCCAGTGAGCACTCAGGGCTGATTTCCTTCAGAATGGATAGGTTTGATCTTCTTGCAGTCCATGGGACTCTCAAGAATCTCCTCCAGCACCATAATTCAAAAGCATCCATTCTTCGGCAGTCAGCCTTCTTCATGGTCCAGCTCTCACTTCCATACATCCATGTGATAGCCTTTAGCTATTGAAGATGGCCATTGTATCTCCTCCTCTTTTTGAGGCTAAACATACCCAGCTTCTTCAACTGTTCCTCATAAGGCTAGGCTTCTAGAGCCTTGATTGTGTACGCCATTTCTCTCTCCTTTTGTGTTGATCCAGTGGACGTGTTACAGGCCCTGACTGATCAACCTGTGACAGCCGGCTCTGCCTCAAGGACGGAGGCAGCCCATCTTAAATTGACGGATCGTCTGTCTGCTTTATCCCTCTTAACTCGCTGCTGTTTGCTCTGACTGATGAGGGCTCACCAGACCAGTGCTGACATCTAGAGAGGCTACAGCTTGAACCAGCCACTTTTTGCATGCAAGACACGTTCTCTACCATGACTGCTAAGTAAAGGGTAAAGGGACCCCTGACCCTTAGGTCCAGTCGTGGCCGACTCTGGGGTTGCGACGCTCATCTCGCTTTATTGGCCGAGGGAGCCGGCATGCAGCTTCCAGGTCATGTGGCCAGCATGACTAAGCCGCTTCTGGCGAACCAGAGCAGCGCACGGAAACGCCGCTTACCTTCCCACCGGAGCGGTACCTATTTATCTACTTGCACTTTGACGTGCTTTCGAACTGCTAGGTTGGCAGGAGCAGGGACCGAGCAACGGGAGCTCACCCCGTCGCGGGGATTCGAACTGCCGACCTTCTGATTGGCAAGTCCTAGGCTCTGTGGTTTAACCCACAGCGCCACCCGTGTCCCTCCACCATGACTGCTAATGCCTGCCTAATGGACAGCTTAGCCGGTCATGTATGGTGGCCAGATCCGAGGAACACCTGCTAACCAGGAAACAAAAGAGAGTAGTCCTTCGCACAGTTAGACTATGGAACTCACTCCCACAAGAGCCGGGGTGGCCACCAATGTGGATGGCTTCAAAAGGGGATTAGACAAATTCACAGAGGATAAATGATCAATTTACGACGGCTGTTCATGCCCTTAAATAACACACTCAGTCCCCACAGGGCTAGTTCAGGCACAATTTGCTTTTAGCTGCTGGTTTAGAAATCAAGGACTGTAGGCCAAGATATTTAAAAAGAACCTCCATGCCAGATGCAGGGACAAATATAGGACATATATTATCTTTATATTCTGTTCATGAATGCCCGATCGTGTCTGTCTGGTTCCTGTGTGTAGCAGTATTCTAAACCATATGGATCCGTCAAAGCAATTCATATGCATAACCTCCTTCCTGCTCTTACAGCTGTGATGCAGCAGCTGGGTCTGTAATGTTCAGCCAGCTAGGCGCGTGAGCGGGTCAAAGTGAGTAGAGGGAGAAGGCGAAACTATCTAGAGGCTCACTATTCTTAAAGACCCTGATTTCATCACAGATTTCAGTTTACAACAGTCCTCCCAATGGTGAGATTCCACCACCAGCCTCTAGGGGGCCTCTAACATCCGACGCTTGATACCATGTCTCCCTCTAGTGGCCACATATGGTATGACCCCAAAACCTCTTTCTAACTGAACCACAGCAGATTTAGTCCCGCACCAGGTACAAACATGGCGGGCCTCTATCTCTGCCCATCTTTCTCAAAGGGATTTCTCTCTCCATTTCTGCTTCTTTTTCCTCACAGGGGACTGTCTAGACAACAGCGTGGCCTCCCCCAGCACGGGAGATGACGACGACTTAGACCGAGACAAAAAACGGAACAAGAAAAGAGGGATCTTCCCCAAAGTGGCCACAAACATTATGCGTGCGTGGCTATTCCAACACTTGTCGGTAAGAACGTGGATCTTTGGGGGGGGGGGAAGGGTAGGAGAGAAGGGAAGGTAAGGCGCCGGGATCATAGAGAACTGCCTTATATGGAATTAGTCCATTTGGCTCAGCAGTGCCCTTACTGGCCGAGTCTCTCTAGCATTTTGTGCAAGGGGGGCTATTCCCAGTTTTACCTGGAAACGCTGGGACTTGAACCCAGGACCTCTTCAAAAACCAGGGTTCCTGCCTCCCATTCTCAGCTACGCAGGGAAGAATTGGGAATGGGGGGCCCGGACTATTCGAACAAGGGTTGATGGGAGTTTCCTGAAGCTTCCTGGAGTACAGAACAGATCAGATATGCGAAAACAGCATGCAGTGGTACCTCTGGTTAAGTACTTAATTCGTTCCGGAGGTCCGTTCTTAACGTGCAACTGTTCTTAACCTGAAGCACCACTTTAGCTAATGGGGCCTCCTGCTGCCGCTGTGCCACCGGAGCACAATTTCTGTTCTCATCCTGAAGGAAAGTTCTTAACCTGAAGCACTATTTCTGTGTTAGCAGAGTCTGTAACCTGAAGCGTCTGTAACCCGAGGTACCACTGTACAGTGGTACCTCGGGTTACAGACGCTTCAGGTTACAGATGCTTCAGGTTACAGACGCTTCAGGTTACAGACTCCGCTAACCCAGAAATATTACCTCGAGTTAAGAAATTTGCTTCAGGATGAGAACAGAAATCGCGCAGCGGCAGAGGAAGGCCACATTAGCTAAAGTGGTACCTCAGATTAAGAATAGTTTCAGGTTAAGAACGGACCTCCGGAACGAATTAAGTACTTAACCCGAGGTACCACTGTATTCTGTCTCTAGAGCTAGGACTGGGGAACCTATGACCCTCCGAATGGACTCCAACTCCCATCAGCCAGCATGGCCAACATTCACAAATGATGGGAGTCGTAGTCCAACAAGTATGTGGAGGACCACAGTTTCCCCTCTCCCGAATTAACCCAGTTTCAAACCCTTCCATTGGCTCAAGGGATCACAGACACTTGTTTTCTGAAGCAGCAAGGAGCGTTTAACAGAAAGGTCCTAGCACAAGGCTTCTATTTTTCGCAGCACCCTCTTCAGAGAGGACCCTCTCTCCCTGATCCCTTTGCCTTTTTGGTGAGCAGCAGCAAATACCCATGGGACGCGGGTGGCGCTGTGGGTAAAAGCCTCAGCGCCTAGGGCTTGCCGATCGAAAGGTCGGCGGTTCGAATCCCCGCGGCGGGGTGCGCTCCCGTTGTTCGGTCCCAGCGCCTGCCAACCTAGCAGTTCGAAAGCACTCCCAGGTGCAAGTAGATAAATAGGGACCGCTTACTAGCGGGAAGGTAAACGGCGTTTCCGTGTGCGGCTCTGGCTCACCAGAGCAGTGATGTCACGCTGGCCACGTGACCCGGAAGTGTCTCCGGACAGCGCTGGCCCCCGGCCTCTTGAGTGAGATGGGCGCACAACCCCAGAGTCTGTCAAGACTGGCCCGTACGGGCAGGGGTACCTTTACCTTTACCTTTTAGCAAATACCCAGGTGATCTTTACGCAGGACTTCGAAGTGGAGAAGCAGAGGCTGTGTGGTTGTTGTTGCTACCTCTGTCTCCCCAGCGGTTCGCTGTTTCTCCCCCACCTCCCAGAGCTGGGTTGAGCTTGTATTTTAAATGGTTTTATCACGAGAGCATTTATTTATTTATTGCAGTTATTCATATCCTGCCCCTCAGGATACAAACCTTTCCAAGTTGGCTTACACAAGTGAGATTGAACTACAGTACATTTAAACAAACACACACACACACACACACACACACACACACCACAATATGCAGTATCAAGGTACAAACAATATTGTATATCATCAGGATCAATATCAATATCATCAGGGTGCTTTCCACAGGGCAGTTTGCAAGTAGGGTGGCCTGGTATATAATAGTAATAGTAACAATAGTAATAATAATAGCAATAATAATAGCAATAATAATAGCAATAATAATATTAATAATAATAGTAATAATAAATTTATTTATACATACATACATAGCGATACAAGTGGCGCTGTGGGTTAAACCACAGAGCCTAGGACTTGCTGATCAGAAGGTCGGCAGTTCAAATCCCCACGACAGAGTGAGCTCCCATTGTTCAGTCCCAGCTCCTGCCCACCTAGCAGTTCGAAAGCACATCAAAGTGCAAGTAGATAAATAGGTACCGCTCCAGCGGGAAGGTAAACGGCATTTGCTAGGACCGAGCAACGGAAGCTCACCCCATCGCGGGGATTCGAACCACCGACCTTCTGATTGGCACGTCCTAGGCTCTGTGGTTTAACCAGCAGCGCCAGCCGCGTCCCATTTTTCCTTGTTGTTTTGTCCTGTCCGACTCTTCAGCACCCCCTGGACCAGAGCACGCAAGGCACTCCTGTCTTCCACTGCCTCCCACAGTTTGGTCAGACTCATGCTGGTAGCTTCGAGAACACTGTCCCACCATCTCCTCCTCTGTCGTCCCCTTCTCCTTGTGCCCTCCATCTTTCCCAACATCAGGGTCTTTTCCAGGGAGTCTTCTCTTCTCATGAGGTGGCCAAAGTCTTGGAGCCTCAGCTTCACGATCTGTCTTTCTAGTGAGCACTCAGGGCTGATTTCCTTCAGAATGGGTCATAGAATCCTAGAATCCTAGAATCATAGAGTTGGAAGAGACCACAAGGGCCATCGAGTCCAACCCCCTGCCAAGCAGGAAACACCATCAGAGCATGGATAGGTTTGATCTTCTTGCAGTCCATGGGACTTTTTCCTTAGGATATCCCTATTTTTGTTGGAGAAATGTTGGAGGGTATGGAAGAGCAGAGGCAGCTCTATTAATTCTGGGGACAGCCCTGCAGTGAGAGCCCATCCCTCATGCCAACGTGCTTTACCCAGGGGTTTTCTCCGACAACAAGGCACGCGGACCATCCGTTATTAGAATGGGCCCAAAGCTGGCCTTAATAAAGGACGATGTTTCAGCCATGCCGCTGATCATTTCTGCCCACGGCGCCATTTTCTGCCAACGCAGGCTGAGTTGGGGGAATTGCTGGCTCCCTGCTTGCAGCACCTTTTGAACTGGCAAGCGAGCGGCTTGCTAGCTAGCAGTGGGCATCTTTCCATGCCCGCCACCCAGGCTCCCTTCCCTTCCCTTCCCCTCCTCGCTCGCCACCAAGCTGCCAGGCAATTAGGCAGGGCCTCTCCCTGGTTAGTTAAACAAAGGCGAGTTAATGAGCGCTGGCCAATTAGTGGCTAATTGAAGGAGCTATAAAGCTATTAGAGGCTGGTGAAGGGTAATCAATTCTAGCCAATTACCCTGAACGCATTGGCAGGGAGTGAGGTGGGAGGGGGATTCCAAGGCTAAGCGGCTACAGCTAAGCTGGGCCCAGCCTGGCTCTAGTGGGCTAGGGAGCAAGCGAATTGGAATTGGGGCAGGGGGACGCCTTGTCTTCCTCACCATGCGCTATCTAGTTTGTTTTCGTATTTGCTGCTTAGATTTTAAGCCCAACCTTGCCCCAAGGAGTGGAAGCATATGTGGTTCTCTCTCTCTCTCTCTCTCTCTCTCTCTCTCTCTCTCTCTCTCACACACACACACACACACACACACACACATTATCCTCACAACCATCTTGTGAGGTAGGTTCAGCTGTGAGATAGTGACTGGCCCAAGCTGACCCTCTGAACAGAATATGGGCTTGAAGCCTGACGTCCGAACTCCTAATCTGACGTTGTAACCACTGCACCAGGCTCAGCCTCAGCTTGAGGACCCCATGGCTAACATGTCGGGGGCCACACACCTGGGCTGGGCAGGGCCAGGACCAAATCAGAGTGGGGCCAAATGTAAAAGAGGAACGATGGACCCTTCAAGTGTCCCTGTTTTCCAGGGACGTCTCTGATTTAGAGAAGCCATCCTGGTCTCCCACCGTAATAAATTATCTATCTATCTATCTCCCCCCTCGCAAGGAAAAATGTGGTGCGAAATCTCGCGAGATCATGGCACCCAAAATGTCTGCCATTCTCTCGTGGGGAAAAAAATGGGATGTCCCAGTTTTCCTGGGACACTTGTGACTCTTTTCACCCAAGAGTGTCTATAGGGAAGGAGGTGGCCTTTCTGATACACAGAGTTCCCCAGAGGTCTCCCATCCTGACACTAACCAGGCTGAGTTCTGCTGAACTTCATCAAGGTTGCTACATCCTAAGCATTCAGCCTCTGGACTTCTTCTTTTCTCCTGGATTTTTATAAGTCACATCCCAGGGCAAATCTCCCAAGGTGGCCGACATCAGAACAACACCCCATCAATCATCCAAAATCAATAAAGCTGCAATCCAGAACTAAGAGCAGTTTAAAAATAAATTAAACTTTACAGCATTAAAAGGCAGCCGTTAACGCAATATTTAGGGCCGTGTTTTGAACAGCAGCTTGGGGGGGGGGGGAGATTTTCAGGAGATGAGGAAGCTTTAGCCTTTCAAGAGGATGCAGGACTACCGATCCCATAATCCATGACCATTGGCTGTGCTGGCAAGGGCTGATGGGAGTTGGAGTCCAATGATGCCTAAAGGCCCATAGGTTCCCCCGCGCTGGGTTTTCAGGGTCCAGCAAAGTAGGGGCCATGCAAATCTCCCTAGGGAGAGAGTTCCACAGATAGGGGGCCATCCATGCTGAAAAAGGCCCCGTCAACTCGTGGGTTAGTTCATGTGGATTGGGAGCTAAGCCTACTTTCCCCATCCTGACTTCAGGTACTGATATTGAAACCTGATCTGTTGTCGTTTAGTCGTTTAGTCGTGTCCGACTCTTCGTGACCCCATGGACCAGAGCACGCCAGGCACTCCTGTCTTCCACTGCCTCCCACGGTTTAGTCAAATTCATGCTGGTAGCTTTGAGAACGCTATCCAACCATCTCATCCTCTGTCGTCCCCTTCTCCTTGTGCCCTCCATCTTTCCCAGCATCAGGGTCTTTTCCAGGGGGTCTTCTCTTCTCATGAGGTGGCCAAAGTCTTGGAGCCTCAGCTTCAGGATCTGTCCTTCCAGTGAGCACTCAGGACTGATTTCCTTCAGAATGGATAGGTTTGATCTTCTTGCAGTCCATGGGACTCTCAAGAGTCTCCTCCAGCACCATAATTCAAAAGCATCCATTCTTCGGCGATCAGCCTTCTTTATGGTCCAGCTCTCACTTCCATACATCACGAAACCTGATCTACTGGGTTATATTGTCTCATCTGCTTCCCGAAAGGTTATATGGCAATGGAAGCAGGATCACGGTCTTTAGTGCAGAGTAAACAAGGATGATAGCAATTTCTTTATGTGCTGTCATAGGAAAGCCTGTCATCTGTACTTACTACTACACTGAAGGCTTGAACTGGTGTAGAAGCTATTTCCTCTTCTCAGGGATCCCTGGGAATCACACAATTACAGTTGTGTGAACGGGAGCCTAGGGAAACTCTGAACACCTATATTTCCTAGTCTCCCTTTTTGGGAGAAACCATAGATACTGGGGGGGGGGGGGACTATATACATTTTAAAGTTGAATTCCACCTCCCCCTTTTACATTCAAGAGTCCCCCCCACAAGGAAGATACGTTTAATTGTGCATCAGGATATCCCCAAGATTTTTTTGGAAATGGAAATAATAATTTAAAATAATAATAATAATAATAATAATAATAATAATAATAATAATTCATTATTTATACCCTGCCCATCTGGCTGGGTCTCCCCAGCCACTCTGGGCAGCTTCCAACACAATATTAAAATAAAGTAATGCATCAAACATTAAAAGCTTCCCTAAACAGGAAAGTAAGGTAAAGGTAAAGGGACCCCTGACCATTAGGTCCAGTCGTGACCGACTCTGGGGTTGCGGTGCTCATCTCGCTTTATCGGCCAAGCGAGCCGGCGTACAGCTTCCAGGTCATGTGGCCAGCATGACTAAGCCGCTTCTGGTGAACCAGAGCAGCGCTCGGAAACGTTGTTTACCTTCCCGCCGGAGCGGTACCTATTTATCTACTTGCACTTTGAGGTGCTTTTGAACTGCTAGGTTGGCAGGAGCAGGGACCCAGCAACGGGAGCTCACCCCGTTGCGGGGATTCGAACCACCGACCTTCTGATCGGCAAGTCCTAGGCTCAGTGGTTTAACCCACAGCGCCACCGCGTCCCAAAAACAGGAAAGTAGGAACCGTGAATTATCAGACAGTCCATCCTCTCCTGGTAAATAGGGGAAACTGGGAGCATCTGTGGAAGTTCTGATCTCCACGATGCTCCAGAAGAAACCCCCAAAGTGGTGACCTTGTGTTTCAAAACCTGAGAGAAGCTTCAGAGTGGCCTCCATAGCCATTGCCCCACTGGGTGTGACCTGGGTGACCTTAGATCATCTGTCACCGGGCTGTCAGATTCGGGGCCCCTACGGAGGCCCGGTTGCGACTCGTGGGCAAGGACCCAACTCATCCATCATTTGGAGTGACAGCTAAAAGGCAGGAGGGCAGGATGGGGGGGGGTGGACAGTTGCCAGGTCCCCCGATACAGGGTACAGGGGACCTTTGTGTCTTGGAACATCTGCTTGGGAATTGGGGAAAAGAAAGGGACGTGGTTTTGTGACGGGCATGGAAAAGGAAGGTGATCCCCGAAGCGGGGGACCAGGATCTGTTCCCATATCTGCTGGGAACATAAGGCGAAGAGATAGGGGCCAAAAAAGGAACCTGAAAAGAAAGGAAAGATTGTGACATTCAGTTGGTGCAGGGCTGGCAAAATTGAGCAGCGAAGCTTTTTCCCTCGACCTCTTCTTGAGGGTGCTGGTGGGGTTGCATGCTTGTTTGGATACTCCACATTTGGGGGTGGGAAGAGATGCAGCATGTTGTTGTTGTTTAGTCGTTTACTCGTGTCCGACTCTTTGTGACCCCCGGACCAGAGCACGCCAGGCACTCCTGTCTTCCACTGCCTCCCACAGTTTGGTCAAACTCATGCTGGTAGCTTCGAGAACACTGTCCAACCATCTCGTCCTCCGTCGTCCCCTTCTCCTTGTGCCCTCCATCTTTCCCAACATCAGGGTCTTTTCCAGGGAGTCTTCTCTTCTCATGAGGTGGCCAGAGTATTGGAGCCTCAGCTTCAGGATCTGTCCTTCCAGTGAGCACTCAGGGCTGATTTCCGTCACAATGGAGAGGTCTGATCTTCTTGCAGTCCATGGGACTCTCAAGAGTCTCCTCCAGCACCAGAATTCAAAAGCATCCATTCTTCGGCGATCAGCCTTCTTTATGGTCCAGCATTTCTCCCCGCATGTAGAAAACCAGCTCTTCAAGAAGGACTCAGTCTCACATTCCCCTGGTACACTCCCCCCACTTAAAAAACAACAAAACACTTCTGCAGGTAGGGCTGGCGTTAGCACATGGCACCCTTAATCAGTTGCTAGGGCCCCTGTGTCCTGGCAGGGCCTACTGCTGATGCCTACTGTGGGTCCTCTTTAAAATAAAATTTAAAAAATTCTTTGAGCTGGGTCTATTTCCCACAAAATGCCCCCATTGCAGTATCATTCCAGGGCTCTGTCGGAAGTTAAAATAGACCAGCCTTTTGCAGCCCAGCTTCTGTGGGGCTCTGCTTTCCCGTTGGCCTCAGACAGCAAGGCCAAGGATGGTGGAAGTGGAGGTTCAATGACATCTGAAGGGCACCAGGTTGGGGATGCCTGGGCCAGGCCCAGCAGGGAATGCTCAGGTGCCCCTGTTGTCCTCGTTGAGGCCCACTGCTGTGCATAGCCACTTGGTAAACATCCCGGTCCTGCGTGGAATTTTACCTGTGGTCCAGTATTCAAATATTCTAGACCACCCCTCACCCCTGTAGCCTCAGGTGGTACAGTCCACGAAAAAGCTTTGCCACTAGATTTCTGCTCATCATATAAACTGGGCCACGGTTTAGCAGAGAGAAGGCAATGCATGTGGCCAGGAACTTCTTCTTCTTTTGCAAAATCTCAAAAAAAGAGCTTTTGAGTTATTTCTAATGAAATTCGCCAAAATCAACACTTCCGTCATGGGCTGCCATACGTCCGGATTTCCCCGGACATTTCAGAGATTTCTGCCCGGACGCTGTTTACAAGGGCTGAAGACCAGCTATGTCCAGGGAATTCCAGACGTATGTCAACCCTAGCTAAATCTTTGGCCACAAGGCTCTGGTCCACATCAAAGCCTATAAAGCACTCTGGATAGTTCAGTGCTTGAATTATGCTAGGGGCCAAGGTTGTGATGCTAACATGGGGTAATCGCTATGTACGGGGACCAAGCTCAAAGGTGGTTTAAGAAACCTTCCGCGAAACCCTTCTGATGATAATGGGCCAGCTTCGCTAACACCCTCCCCAACTTCTCTTCTCTTCCCCTGAACAGCACCCCTATCCCTCAGAAGAACAGAAGAAGCAGCTAGCTCAGGATACGGGACTGACCATATTGCAAGTCAATAACTGGTAAGGATCTCAACGCTGGTGCAGAGGGGTATTTAGCTCCTTTAGATCCATTTCTTCACCCAGTCCGGAGGTTCTCTTCACTGATGTGGGTTGCAGCCAACTAGGTTCTGTTTGTGGTAAGGTAAAGGGACCCCTGACCATTAGGTCAAGTCGTGGACGACTCTGGGGTTGCGGCGCTCATCTCACTTTATTGGCCGAGGGAGCCGGCGTACAGCTTCCGGGTCATGTGGCCAGCATGACTAAGCCGCTTCTGGCGAACCAGAGTAGCGCAGGGAAACACTGTTTACCTTCCCGCCAGAGCAGTAACCTATTTATCTACTTGCACTTTGACGTGCTTTCCTGCTAGGTTGGCAGGAGCTGGGACCGAGCAACAGAGCTCACCCCGTTGCAGGGATTCGAACTGCTGACCTTCTGATTCGGCAATTCCTAGGCTCTGTGGTTTAACCCACAGCGCCACCCGCGTCCCTCTTCTGCTCGTGGTAGACATATTAAAAAATTATGAACCTAAGTGAGTACAGTCATACCTCATGTTATGTTTTTTCAGGATACGTCCCGCGGCAACCCGGAAGTACTGGAAAGGGTTACTTCCAGGTTTCGCCACTTGCGCATGCGCAGATGCACAAAATGACATCACGCGCATGCGCAGAAGCGGCAAATCGCAACCCGCGCGTGCGCAGACATGCCGCTGCGGGTTGCGCTCTTTTCATGTTGCAAACAGGCCTCCGGAACAGATCCTGTTCGCAACCAGAGGTACCACTGTAATGTACTTTGAGTAGGACCATAGGACCCACCCTGGATGCATGCAGCCCTTTGGCAGCTTTTAAAAAAGCTCAACAACTTCAATCCTAAAAAAAGCTCAACAACCTTGGTCAGCCCTCTGGTCGGCCCTTACGTATGTTCACTTCATCAAATCTGGCCCTCTTTGGAAAAAGTTTGGACACCCCTGATGTAGTGGGTGCACATAATAAAGGCTTTAAATTAATTAATAATATGTTTGAAAATATGTTGTTAAGCCATTTTAAGGACAGAAGGAGGGCTTCCTGGATCAGGCCAATGGCCCATCTAGTTCATTATCCTCTTCTTACTGTGGCCACTCAGAAGCTCCAGTGGGAATCCATCAAAAAGGACCGAAGTGTTACAGCGCTCTCTCTCCACTTGTGATTCCAGCAACTCAAACTTAGGCTCACCCAACGACAGGAGGGTCAAGTGTTTTTTAATACGATGATTAATTTAGCACATGGGACTCAGTGCCACAAAAAGGGGAGCTGGCCTCAGCAACTCAGTTAGATATACCCATAGAAGATATATCCTCTATATCAGCTTGAATTTCAGGCGCTAGGGCCAGATAACAGGGGAGAGAGCCCATCGTTTCATCCCTTGCATGTGGACTTTCCTGAGTCATGTGGCCGGACCGGAACGTTGGGCAAGGTGGACCTTTGACCAGGAAGGAAGACAGCCTTGCGCTCATGCTTACCCTGCTTAGAAACAGCTTGTTTTTCGGTCTGAATTTAAAATCGATGACATGTAATTGGCTATAAAGATTTTTTTTTAACATTTTCTCCCAAGGCAACTCCCAATTTGTTTGGGGAAACTGCTGTTCCAGAGCGTCATTTGGCTAAATAGAACTTCTGTCTACAGGGGAGCCTGATTTTGGGAACCAGGCATTAGGGGTTGCCATTGCCTCCATGCTTTGCAAACGAGTGGCCAAAGCTCTCTGACTGTCCCCTGCTGGAGGCAGAGTGCTGGTATGATTATTGCAGCAGGACTGTGGCTCAGAGGGAGAGCACCTGCTTTGAATACAGAAGGCCTCGAGTTCAGTTTTTGACACCACCAGCTAGGGTTCCCTTATCCGAAACCCCAGAGAAGCATTTCCAATTGGTGTTGGTCAGACTTCCCCAACCAGGTGCCCTCCATTTGCACGGTGGTAACGCTCCTGCTGCAGCCCGCCTTGGAGCAGGCAGTGACCTACTAGAAGGTGCCGACTCACCAGCTGAAGACCAGCACATATAATAATAACAACAACAACAATAATAATTTATTATTTGTACCCTGCCCATCTGGCTGGGTTTCCCCAGCCACTCTGGGTGGCTTCCAACAAAGATGAAAAATACATTAAAATGTCACACATTAAAAAATTCCCTGACCGGGGCTGCCTTCAGATGTCTTCTAAATGTCAGGTAGTTGTTTATCTCTTTGACATCTGATGGGAGGGCGTTCCACAGGGTGGGCACCACTACCGAAAAGGCCCTCTGCCTGGTTCCCTGTAGCTTTGCTTCTCGCAATGAGGGAACCGCCAGAAGGCCCTCGGAGCTGGACCTCAGTGTCCGGGCAGAACGATGGGGGAGGAGACGCTCCTTCAGATATACTGGACCGAGGGCTTTAAAGGTCAGCACAACACTTTGAATTGTGCTCGGAAACATACTGGGAGCCAATGTAGGTCTTTCAAGACCGGTGTTATGTGGTCTCAGCGGCCACCCCCAGTAACCAATCTAGCTGCCGCATTCTGGATTAGTTGTAGTCTCTGGGTCACCTTCAAAGGTAGCCCCACGTAGAGTGCATTGCAGTAGTCCAAGCGGGAGATAAGTAGAGCATTCACTACTCTGGCGAGACAGTCTGTGGGCAGGGAGGGTCTCAGCCTGCGCAGCAGGTGGAGCTTGTAGACATCTGCCCTGGACACAGAATTGACCTGCGTCTCCATGGACAGCTGTGAGTCCAAAATGACTCCCAGGCTGCGCACCTGGTCCTTCAAGGACACAGTTACCCCATTCAGGACACGGAAGTCCTCCACATCAGCCCCCCCCTGCCCCCCCAAGAACAGTACTTCTGTCTTGTCAGGATTCAACCTCAATCCATTAGCCGCCATCCATCCTCCAACCGCCTCCAGTACTGTGCCAGAAGGACCAAGGGTCTGACTCTGTACCATGCAACTTCCTAAGCTCTTAGTGTGGCTCTGTGACCCAGAGTTGGGCTGCCAATAAGCAAGCGGCGTTTTGGAGAGAGGCAGCATAATCCCAGACCAAACTCTGACCCTATTATCAGTCGGTGCCTGACTCCTCCACTGCCTCTTATGTCTCTTGCAGGTTTATTAACGCCAGGCGGCGCATAGTTCAACCGATGATCGATCAATCAAATCGCACAGGTATGGGGTTCCGTCGGGGAGAGGGGAAGTGGGGTTTTTTGGTTGTTGGGTTGTGGGATCCAGGATGCTGGGGCTGCACTCTCTTAACTCAACCTCCTCCAATGTGGGGCTCTCCAGATGTTTTGAACGACTGAACGACAGAGAGCCAGTGTGGTGTAGTGGTTAAGAGCGGGGGACTCGTAATCTGGGGAACTGGGTTCGCGTCTCCGCTCCTCCACATGCAGCTGCTGGGTGACCTTGGGCCAGTCACACTTCTTTGAAGTCTCTCAGCCCCACTCACCTCACAGAGTGCTTGTTGTGGGGGAGGAAGGGAAAGGAGAATGTGAGCCGCTTTGAGACTCCTTCGGGTAGTGATAAAGCGAGATATCAAATCCAAACTCCTCTTCTTCTTCTTCTTCTTCTTCTTCTTCTTCTTCTTCTTCTTCTTCTTCTTCTTCTTCTTCTTCTTCTTCTTCCCAACACTCCCAGCTAGCAACGCCAAAGACTAGGGGCGATGGAAGCTGTGGTGCAGCAACATCTGGGCAGCTGCAGGTTCCCCCTCTGTCACAGGAGCCTGCCAGTCAGTAATCACACCGTTCAAACTTGCAGTTCATTCCCAATGGTCTTATTCCGTGGAAATCAGTTGCTGAGGCTGAAAGTCCCTGTCTCCCTACTGTTAGGATATACCGTATTTTTTGCTCTATAAGACTCACTTTTTCCCTCCTAAAAAGTAAGGGGGAATGTGTGTGCGTCTTATGGAGTGAATGCAGGCTGCGCAGCTATCCCAGAAGCCAGAACGGCAAGAGGGATTGCTGCTTTCACTGCGCAGCGATCCCTCTTGCTGTTCTGGCTTCTGAGATTCAGAATATTTTTTTTCTTGTTTTCCTCCTCCAAGAACTAGGTGCGTCTTGTGGTCTGGTGCGTCTTATAGAGCGAAAAATACGGTAGTTTCGTTCCACCTTAAAAGGGTACAGGCATGACTGCTGTATGTCACATGCCTGTTTACTTCCAGCACAGCTCTGCTGGGAACTTCCATTTGTATATAGCTTTTGCGTTCTGCTGTTTTGCTGGAGACGAAGGGAAGCAGACATGTTTTCCTCTGTTCCTGAACTATGCTGAATAAAACGCTGTACATTACGCTTACACATTTCTCTGTCCGCCTCTTCTGCTGTGAGAAGATTTACACACTCTGCTGATTGGGCGTGCACGGGGCTCTAAACATATCTGCGGCTCATGTCGCTGATTGATGCTGTTCCAAGGGAGACCGGCTGCCGGCCGGTGGCTGGAGTCAGCTGGGGGCCTGCCTGATGCCTCTGTCTCCCCAGCAGTATCCCAACGCCCACAGCTGTCTACGTCACCTCCTCTCCAGGGCTTTTCCCAAGCAATCTGATACGCTGTCTGCTTGCAGCCAACCTCTCTTCCGCCCCTTTCATTCCTCTTCTGATTCTAGGAGGGGGAGACCCCAGTGACTCTTTACCAGCCAGACTCATCTCTGCCTCTTTGCCTCCCGCCTCCCACTCGCTTGCTTCAGCTTCCGTCTCTGATTCTGGACTGCTCTCTGCCACAGACTCTCCCTGCTCGTTAAGCCCTGTTGCCTCTTCAGCTTCCAGCATCACCTCCTCCCAGTGTGGTGTAGTGGTTAAGAGCGGTAGTCTCGTAATCTGGGGAACCAGGTTCGCTTCCCCGCTCCTCCACGTGCAGCTGCTGGGTGACCTTGGGCCAGTCACACTTCTTTGAAGTCCCTCAGCCCCACTCACCTCACAGAGTGTTTGTTGTGGGGGAGGAAGGGAAAGGAGAATGTTAGCTGCTTTGAGACTCCTGAAGGGGAGTGAAAGGCGGGATATCAAATCCAAACTCTTCTTAGAATCATAGAATCATAGAGTTGGAAGAGACCACAAGGGCCATCGAGTCCAACCCCCTGCCAAGCAGGAAACACCATCAGAGCACTCCTGACATATGGTTGTCAAGCCTCTGCTTAAAGACCTCCAAAGAAGGAGACTCCACCACACTCCTTGGCAGCAAATTCCACTGTCGAACAGCTCTTACTGTCAGGAAGTTCTTCCTAATGTTTAGGTGGAATCTTCTTTCTTGTAGTTTGGATCCATTGCTCCGTGTCCGCTTCTCTGGAGCAGCAGAAAACAACCTTTCTCCCTCCTCTATGTGACATCCTTTTATATATTTGAACATGGCTATCATATCACCCCTTAACCTCCTCTTCTCCAGGCTAAACATGCCCAGCTCCCTTAGCCGTTCCTCATAAGGCATCGTTTCCAGGCCTTTGACCATTTTGGTTGCCCTCCTCTGGACACGTTCCAGTTTGTCAGTGTCCTTCTTGAACTGTGGTGCCCAGAACTGGACACAGTACTCCAGGTGAGGTCTGACCAGAGCAGACTACAGTGGCACTATTACTTCCCTTGATCTAGATGCTATACTCCTATTGATGCAGCCCAGAATTGCATTGGCTTTTTTAGCTGCCGCGTCACACTGTTGGCAGCAGCTTCTTCTTCTTCTTCTTCTTCTTCTTCTTCTTCTTCTTCTTCTTCTTCAGTCTGCTCCCTCTGACCACTCATCAATGTCCCACCACCATCCCCCTGGCTCTGAGCCTTCTTCCCATGGGGGTTCCCCAGCTGGTTCATCCCACTGCTTCAAACCAGTCCCATGACACCCTCTCTGCTCTAACTGGGACTAAGATGTAAGCCTTTATCAACCTGATCTTCTGCCCAATGGATATGATATTACTCACTGCGAGAAGCCAAGTTACAGGGAACCAGGCAGAGGGCCTTCTCGGTGGTGGCACCCGCCCTGTGGAACGCCCTCCCACCAGATGTCAAAGAGAACAACAACTACCAGACTTTTAGAAGACACCTGAAGGCAGCCCTGTTTAGGAAAGCTTTTAATGTTTGATGCATTACTGTATTTTAATATTTTGTTGGAAGCCGCCCAGAGTGGCTGGGGAAGCCCAGCCAGATGGGCGGGGTATAAATAATAAATTATTATTATTAAATTATTATTATGGCAATGAATCAGCAGTTGACAGGATTATCAGATACCTAGAAACCCTAAACTAAAAACCCTGTTATATTACCTAAAAGATGACTTTGCAGTTGGTATGGAATTTATTGATGGGCATCTAGAGTGCGCAGTGCCTTGCGTCAGCAGGTGCAGAATCTATGAGGGCTTCTAAGAAAGTTCCCAACGGATTTTCACACAAATCCTCGATGGGTCATGAAAGCAAGCGAGTTTTTGAGATGATGTTCCTTTCATCCAATCAGGTCAAGGGGCACCATACAGCCCTGATGGGCAGCCAATGGGAGGTTACGTCATGGATGGGCAACAGCATATGACGATTCGCCCCCCAGGTAAGTGGCGACTGAACTCAAGGCAACAAGGGAAGTAGAGAGGGCACCGTGGGATTGTGAGATCAGAGGGATTGGCAGATCTGTCGATTTTGGTTCCTCAGCTTCCCATCTATGGGCTCAGTTTCTCAGCGCTAAAAGGCTGGCAAGTTTCCAAGAGGACTTTAAAAGTCCCACAAAGGGATGTAGAAAAGGGTAGAGCTTAACCGAAGGCTGGAGAAACTGAAATTGACAGATCTGCCCATCGCTTACCTCTGCCACCAGACTTAGCCAAGGGACCTCTCAGTACTATAGCAGACTCTGATTCCAACACCTGAGCTCCCAGGGTTCAGTCCGCTTCGGTTCAGATTTTTAACGTGGGCCTATGTCAGTCATGGGACACGGGTGGTGCTGTGGGTTAAACCACAGAGCCTAGGACTTGCCGATCAGAAGGTCGGCGGTTCGAATCCCCGTGACGGGGTGAGCTCCCATTGCTCGGTCCCTGCTCCTGCCAACCTAGCAGTTTGAAAGCACACCAGTGCAAGTAGATAAATAGGTACCGCTCCGGCGGGAAAATAAACGGCGTTTCTGTGCGCTGCTCTGGTTCGCCAGAAGCGGCTTAGTCATGCTGGCCACATGACACGGAAGTTGTACGCCGGCTCCCTCGGCCAATAAAGCGAGATGAGCGCCGCAACCCCAGAGTTAGCCACGAGTGGACCTAACGGTCAGGGGTCCCTTTACCTTTACTATGTCAGTCACACTTTATGAATCAATATGGGAAACCGAATTGCAGGCGGTCTTCGAAATTCGCACTTCTCTGAATATTGTGACGCACTTCTCCAACCAGAGAATGTGTGCATTCAGGGAAAGTGTGCAGAAAAATTCGTTGCATCGGATAAAGACAACATATGAAGTGTCTTATATTGCTTGCAAAAGTATGCATTCCAGGCAAAATTGCCGACAAACATGTGCACATTTGGAGACATTTGCGCTAAAATGCTGACAATTTTTTGTGAGGACTTTAGAAGTAATAATGGTTTGCAAACCGTTAACAGAAATTTGGAGAACTGAGCTTAAGGCTGGAAAATGAGAATCTGAGGGAAACCAAAAGGGACAGATTCATTCACCCCTAGCCCTGATAAATGGGTTGTCTCCAGTGCAAGTTCTACTCAAAGCATAGTCCTTGAAAGTTATGCATTTTAAGTAATGCATTCACACAGTAGTTTATTCTGTTTCCCCCGATGTTTCCCTAACTGTGAATTTCTGCATTATATTTGAGTGTTGACATGACAATAAACGACACTTCCGGAAACATAGCGGAATGTAGCCCAAGTTTCGCACTCGTTTCTGTTTGCAAACAGCAAGAAAAAGAGGAGCTAAATTTGCAATATATTCTGCTATATTTCCGGCAGCGGCTTTGACGTTGCGTGAAAAGCTCGAATACAACTTGGCAATCAACAGTTGGGGAAACGTCCTAAACCGCTGTGCGAATGCAGCCTAATTTGAGTCTGTTATTTCAATGGGTCTGCTTAGTTGGCTACAAACTCAGTTGGCTGTGTGAAATAGAAGTGGGGTGCTGCGACACTTACAAACTCTGTTTTGTCCTCTGTTTCCAGGACCAATGGGGATGGCAATGGGCATGGAGGGGCAATGGCACTACATGTAAAGCCCTGAACCCGCTGACAACACAAGATGGGGAAGTGAGTATCTCATGGGAGTTTGCGGTAGCTGGTGGGTTCATCTGGCCTCGTTCTCCAGGAAACAGAAGTACCGTATTTTTCGCTCTATAAGACGCACTTTCCCCCTCCTAAAAAGGGGAAATCTGTGTGCATCTTATGGAGCGAATGTAGGCTGCGCAGCTTTCGCTGAAGCCAGGAGAGCGAGAGGGGTCGGTGCGCACCGATCCCTCTTGCTCTCCTGGCTTCGCTGGAGAGGTGCTGCGCAGCTTTCCCTCTCTGCGCAGCGCCCCTTCAGCAAAGCGGGAGGAGAAACGGAGCCCCTTCCATTTCTCCTCCCGCTTTGCTGGAGAGGCGCTGAGCAGAGACGGAGAGAACATTTTTTTTCTTGTTCTCCTCCTCTAGAACTAGGTGCGTCTTATAGAGCAAAAAATACGGTAGCATGACGGGTGCTCGTTGAAGCCAAGCGTGGCATCCGTGCTCAGCACCCTTGGGCAGCTGACAGGACCCACTCACACAGGCGCTGGCTCTGGGTCGTTCCCCCCCCCCCCGTTGAGTGGCGGAAATATACTCGGAGTCGAGAGCGGATTTCATGCTCTTTATTCAGCTCATAGTGGTGAGGAGGAATGGAAGTTCCCCCCAGAATGTCTGCTTTATATACATTATTTACACAATGGGCCCCACGTGATTGGCTAATTCCGGGATTCTCCTGTAGGCCGATCAGGTTGTGGATTCACTTCCACCTGGAGCTGGATTGGGTGGCTCCTGTGGACCAATCAGACTGCTGCATTCTGGATCCTATTGTTCTAGGACCAATCAGACTGCTGCATTTTGGATCCTATTGCTCTAGGACCAATCAGACTGCTGCATTCTGAATCCTATTGTTCTAGGACCAATCAGACTGCTGCATTCTGAATCCTATTGTTCTAGGACCAATTAGGCTGCTGCATTTTGGATCCTATTGTTCTAGGACCAATCAGACTGCTGCAGTCTGGACCCTATTCAACTCAGTACATAACAGTGGCCCAAGACATTTTGGCACCTGAGGCAAACCACAAAAAGGCTAGAAGGGTGTGAGTGAAGATCTATAACAGGAACAAGGGGGTGGGGATAAAGATCTACATCGGGATCTGCTGTCCCCGTGGATCCTGCCACCCCAGGTGGTTACCTCACCTTGCCTCATGGGCCCTGTTTCAAACCACTGCTGGGAATTTCTCACTGAGGCTTTGTGGTTGGGGCATTTGGGGAGATGCCCCTCAAGAATCTGGCTGGCTCATTTGTGGGGCGGGGGAGAAGGGACTTCAGCCAATAGTGCTGAGCTAATATTTTTCAGGAGATATTCCATACACACACCCCGAGATCCCTTTCTCTCTCCTCTCTGCTAAATTTCTCTAAATAGTTCCCACCATTTTAAATTATTCTTTTGTTGTTGTTGTGGCGGCTGCAATTCCCGCTCCCCACAATACCCTGGAATGGTGCAAAGGGGCATTCGGGGGGTGTGTGTGCAAAATTCAGGCCAGGGGGCCAACGCAGCTGCTGTGAAACGAAAAGGAGGAAACAAACGAAAGCTAAACATTTTAGGAGAAACAAACAAATCTGGGCTGCGGCAACTGTGGCTGATGCTGAGCTCCCCACCAAGCCACCCAGGAAACTGTTGGAGGAGTTCTCTTTTCCCTGGAGAAATCCTGCGAAATTGTTGCCCCAGCTTCTCTGCCTGCAAGCGGCATAAAAGATTCTGGGAGTTCCTTGTGAGCGTAGAACTGGTTCTCTGGGCAGATTCTGGGTCACTCATTCAACATGGGATATTGGCCGGAGTGTCAGACTAGAATGAGGGAGACCACGTTTCAGAGCCATATTTCAAAAAATGAAAATCGGGACACAAAAGTTGTTGTTTTTTGGGGGGGGGTGAAGTTGTTGAGCTCCCCCCCCCAAAAAAAATCTCAACAACAACAAAAACAAAGGTTTGGGAACTATTTTAAAGGAAATTTGGCATAAAATCTACACTTCAGACATCGATTGCCAATCGCCCAGGTTTGTCCAATTTCCGGAAATTCTGCAGAGACGCCATTTCTGATATGCTCAGGAAATCCTGGACCTATGGCAGCTCTACTTTAGAGGCCCTATGCACTGGAAAAACTATGGTGCCCTCCCCCACTAAGTAATTAAAAATAAAAACCATACTGAACCATTTTTTAATAGTGAGAAAACAAATTGATTAT
The DNA here is from genome assembly GCF_964188315.1 of Podarcis muralis. Taxonomy (NCBI): domain Eukaryota; kingdom Metazoa; phylum Chordata; class Lepidosauria; order Squamata; family Lacertidae; genus Podarcis; species Podarcis muralis. Next base: position 86,383,417 of record NC_135661.1, read on the forward strand.
AACACGTGAAATGATCTGATTTCTTTGCCTTGTTTTGATCTACCTTAATAGGACGCCCCCTGGTTTAGGTGGCGATAAGGGATAAGAAGAAAAGAGTGTTGGCTTTGCTGCTGCCCTAAACACACGTTTAGTCTCCCAATTCGGTAATCCGGGGTTCAAAAGGGGCGTGGCTGGTGCTGTGGTCTAAACCACTGAGCCTCTTAGGCTTGCCGATCAGAAGGTCGGCAGTTCGAATCCCCTCGACAGGGTGAGCTCCCGTTGCTCTGCCCCAGCTCCTGCCAACCTAGCAGTTTGAAAGCACGCCACTGCAAGTACCTAAATAGGTATCACTGCGGCGGGAAGGTAAACAGCGTTTTGGTGCGCTCTGGTTTCTGTCACAGCATTTCGTTGCGCCAGAAGCGGTCTAGTCCTACTTGCCACATGACCTGGAAAGCTGTTTGTGGACAAACGCCGGCTCCGTCAGCCTGAAAGCAAGATGAGCGCCGTACCCCATAGCCGCCTTTGACTGGACTTAACCATCCAGGGGTCCTTTACCTTTATAAAGGTAAAGGTAAAGGAATCCCTGACCATTAGGTCCAATCGTGGCCAACTGTGGTTGCGGCGTTCATCTCGCTTTACTGGCCGAGGGAGCCGGCGTATAACTTCTGGGTCATGTGGCCAGCATGACTGAGCCGCTTCTGGCGAACCAGAGCAGCGCACGGAAACACCGTTTACTTTCCCACCAGAGTGGTACCTATTTATCTACTTGCACTTTGACGTGCTTTCGAACTGCTAGGTTGGCAGGAGCAGGGACCGAGCAACGGGAGCGCACCCTGTTGTGGGGATTCGAACCGCCGACCTTCTGATCAGCAAGTCCTAGGCTCTGTGGTTTAACCCACAGCGCCACCCGCGTCCCTTTACCTTTATACCAGGGTTCAAATCCCCATTTGACCCTATCTCCTAGTCTAGCCTACCACACACGGGTTGTTGTGTGGGTAAGAGGCAGAGGGGAAGAGCTGTGTACGTAACCTGGAGCTCATCAGCTAGAAATACGACAGCAAATTGAAAAAGAAGATTTGAAGTGCAGGCTGAGTGAGGAAAGCATGGCTGGCTTTCACTGTCTGCTCCTTCTTGGTTTTTTTCAGGTTTCCAGACTAGGCTGTGTGCCGGGCAACACGAACCCTAGCAGGTTTTACGGGCACCAGACTCCCAGCAAATCAGGGCCCCCTGCGCCCACAACTTCCCCAGCGCTCCGCGAGAATGTGCCACAGACCATTCTCCCTCTCCCCCTCCAGCCACGACGCACGGCCACTGTCCGCACTGCAACCCCCGACCAGAGGAAGCGAAACACCCCCAGCACACCCAAACCCCCCACTCGGGACGGGCCGAGCACGGACAGCGCCCCTTCCCAGCCCTCCTTCTTCCCGCCCTTCCGCCAGTTCCTTCTCTCCCTCGCTCCTTTTTGCCAAATAAAGAAGGACCGTTCCCGACAACCTGTAGCCAAAACGACAAGGCTCCGAAATATCCCGCGGGCGTCGCGTCTGCCGGGGTTTAGGAGCCAGACCAAGCTGGACTTTGATGGAAACAGATCCCCCTTCCCAGCGTTTGAAAAAGGAAAAAGAAAGAACAAGGGAGAGGTGGAGAGCGCAATCCGTCTTTCAACGAAGATGTGGAGAGGGGGGAAGGTCGAGGTATTAACTTTTTCATTGCTTGGGGTCTGATCCATCATTTTTCTTGCCACGCGCATACCTCACGCCCGCCTGCCCCCCGCCACCGCTCCAGACACGGCGGCCTCTTCACGGACTTCTTTTCCAAAGGAGAGAATGTTCCAAGCAGGGTTGTGTGTTTTGTTTCATTTTCCAAAACCTTTCCTTTTTCCTTCCTTCCTTCTTTTTTTCTTTCTTTCCCCCTCCCCCCCCCTCCCTTCCTTCTGGATGTTTTAATTATTAATTAATTATTGATGTCGATGCTCAGAATGGGGAAGTAAATTAAATTGTACATTTTATTTTCCTTTTTTTCCAGGGTTCTTGTTTTTAATGTGCTTTTTTTTGTTTCGTTTTGTTTTTTAAACTGAGAAATAATTCAAGAAAAAGAGAAAAGAAAAAAAAACCAAAACGAACTACATCCGCGGCCTTGGTCTCGTTTGTTGTCGCCGGGTTGGTTTGTTGCTGTTCTGAGTTATCGAGACAAAATGACGTTCGCCTCTTCCTTTATTTATAAGAAATGGCTGGTGGGATGGGGGCGGTGGGAAGGAATAATCCTTAAAGCTGCCATTTCTGGGCGGGCTGAATTTAAGGATCCTGAATATGCTAATATCTAAGGGTGTGTCTACACTAAAACGTTTTTTAATCCAGATTAACTGTTTGGACTCAGCTGAGTCTCAGGGCATTGGGCAAAAGATTCCTGCATTGCAGGCAGTTGGACTAGGTTATCCTGTCTTGTCCCTTCCAACCCTACAATTCTATTATTTTATCCTCCTAGGAAAATGGAAAATTAGAGTTATCTGAAAGGTCTGGATGAGTCCTGTGTCTTCTCCAACCTTGTTGTTGTTTAGTCGTTTAGTCGTGTCCGACTCTTCAGCACCCCATGGACCAGAGCACACCAGGCACTCCTGTCTTCCACTGCCTCCCGCAGTTTGGTCAAACTCATGCTGGTAGCTTCGAGAACACTGCCCAACCATCTCGTTCTCTGTCGTCCCCTTCTCCTTGTGCCCTCCATCTTTCCCAACATCAGGGTCTTTTCTCTTCTCATGAGGTGGCCAAAGTACTGGAGCCTCAGCTTCAGGATCTGTCCTTCCAGTGAGCACTCAGGGCTGATTTCCTTCAGAATGGAGAGGTTGGATCTTCTTGCAGTGCATGGGACTCTCAAGAGTCTCCTCCAGCACCATAATTCAAAAGCATCCATTCTTTGGCAATCAGCCTTCTTTATGGTCCAGCTCTCACTTCCATACATCACTACTGGGAAAACCATGGCTTTAACTATACGGACCTTTACAGATGCCAATTTTATACAAATTTAACTGTCGTGGCTTCCTCCAAAGGATCCTGGGGGTTGTAGTTTGACATGGTGGAAGTAAGACCAGAAATTGCTGTCGGTGTTCAGACCAAAACCAATAGAATCCAGCTGTGCTGTGTGCCGTTAGTTTGTTCCAGCCCAGCCATTTCATACCTCAACCTGATCTTTCGATTCCTATGTTGGACGACTCCTGGCACATCTGGAATTTTAAGAGGGTGTTATAGGCCCCACCAACGAGGTTGTTTTTCACCCCACCTTCCACTGCTCAGTCTCTTCCCCGTTCCCTCCCAGTCACAGACAGAAAAAGCACGCATCGTCTTTCGTTCCACAGGGTTGGGAGGAAAGTCAGATCCACCCAAAACTGAAATGGATCCTCATGGATTTGCATGATTATACAGGCTCGCCCACGACCACCATCCTGTTTAAGATTACAGCGGTAAAAAGCACAGCAAAAATAATAGATCCAGTGCTTCCCAGCACTACAAAAATTCAAGGCACACAGCTTCACGAATAGCCATAATTTTTTTAAAAAAATAATATTTATTAATTTTCAACAATTTAAACACAACACTACAAAAAACAAAAAAACAACAACAATGCAACAATACAATACCGTACAAAAACCACTACACAACACTAACCCAAGCAATTAACAAAACAAAACAAAAACCATTCAAAACACAATCCAGTTTCAATAACTTATCTTTCATTCACATGTTTCCACGACCTCCTCACACCTCCCTTTTTGTCTTCCACTTCTATTAATTGTTTCAGCAGTTCCTCTCCATCTTCCTCTATTTTCTATCCTATAATTATCTTAACACATTCTGGCCTTATTTTTCCCTTTAATACCCTATTAATCTATCTATACCTAATCATAATTTTTTGTAGATAGGATGACAACAAAAACAAGAAACCACACAACATGTCACCAAACTGGTTCCCTCCAGTTGTTTTGAACTATAATTCCCATCAGCCTCAGCTGCAGATGGGAAATATTCAAAACATCTCGAGGGCACCTGGTTAACAAAAGCTGGTTTACTGGACAGACAAACTGCTTTATTTAACGCGTCTCTTTTATCTGTTGTTCTTGTCCCGAGTTTTTATTAGTCTATATTTTTTTTTTCCTGGAATGGATTATATTTGATAGTTAGTTTTATAGCCACTGTATGTTGGTTTAATACAGTGGTACCTCGCAAGACGAATGCCTCGCAAGACGGAAAACTCGCTAGACGAAAGGGTTTTTTGTTTTTTGAGCTGCTTTGCAAGACGATTTCCCCTATGGGCTTGCTTCGCAAGACGGAAACGTCTTGCAAGTTTGTTTCCTTTTTCTTAACACCGTTAATACAGTTGCGACTTGACTTCGAGGAGCAACTCATAGAACGCGGTGTGGTAGCCTTTTTTGAGGTTTTTAAAGACTTTGGTGGTTTTTGAAGCTTTTTCAAAACTTTCCCGACACCGTGCTTCGCAAGACGAAAAAAATCGCAAGGCGACAAAACTCGCGGAACGAATTAATTTCGTCTTGCGAGGCACCACTGTATGAAATAAGCGAAGACCCCGCCACACAGAAATCAATGAATGTGGCCTTCATTCACAATTGGCCACTTTGAAAGACATCCCCGCACCCGGAATGCTAGCCTGTCAGGGAGAAGGGTTCTATAGCCTAGGCTTGTCCTCAACATCCCAGCTACCTAGGTGCAAGGATTTGGGGGAAAGGTTTGCATTCAGTTGAGTGACACCTCATCCCCTTCCCATTCCAAGAAAGTACAGCCCAGAACTATGTTTACTAAATACCGTATTTTTTGCTCTATAAGACTCACTTTTTCCCTCCTAAAAAGTAAGGGGAAATGTGTGTGTGTCTTATGGAGTGAATGCAGGCTGTGCAGCTATTCCAGAAGCCAGAACAGCAAGAGGGATTGCTGCTTTCACTGCGCAGCGATCCCTCTTGCTGTTCTGGCTTCTGAGATTCAGAATTATTTTTTTCTTGTTTTCCTCCTAGGTGCGACTAGGTGCATCTTGTGGTCTGGTGCGTCTTATAGAGCAAAAAATACGGTATGTCTATAGTGAGGTTGGGTATTCTCAGGCCCAGGAGTGCATCCTTCTATGAACTCTCTGCTGGCCACACCCCTTCTTCACAGGCCACACCCCTCAATTGCCCCACTTTGCACCCCAAATTCAGCTGAAATTTGTCCTTGAATTCCGACCATCTCTCCTGCTGGACAGACAACAAAGAGGTGTGTGTGTGTGTGTGTGTGTGTGTGTGTTTATTAATGTTTTATTTGCAAATTTAACAAAGGAAAGGAAGGGGGAATTTAAGAGACACTAAAATAAAGGAAAAGGAATAATATATGAATATTACTAACAAAAACACACACTCTATCAGTTCATATTATGGATACAGCCATCAGAATATGCACCTTAAAATAAATGTAAGCCCTCCAGGTATTCAAAATGTCCACGTGAAACTGATGTCCATATAAAATATTTTTCGAATGTTGTCAGGGCAGAGAGGTCCTCAGACCGTTGCATAGTAGACAGTGGGTATTTATCCTTCCAGGCTCGAAGTCTCTTAGCAACCAGACGTGCTTGCAAAATCCACTTTTGCTGTCCTGCCGTTAATCGCCATGCCGCAGGAAGATGATATGAAAGTACACAAACGCCTGCAAATATCAGGGATATTGCCAATACAAAACTGATGTGGATAACAACTTCGGACCGAAAAGCCCACCTTGTACGCCTCAACGAGGCATTTTCTGTGTTGCACCTCCAATATCTGTCTGAGCTGGACAGTGCCTTCCTACACAGGGTCAATTACACTCAAAATATTGATTCTTGCCGGATCAATCTCAATTTCATGTCTTAGGAAACCTTATCTCTCAGGCATGTGCCTGAAGAAACCAGCCTACTGCACAAAGGTAAAACTGATATTAATTGCTCCTCCCACTTCGCTCTTCACTGTATCCGTCATTGATGTGGCCCCGGAAGACTGTTTAGGTGGGGATGTCCCCCCCCCCCCCGGGTTGCAAAAGGTCTAGAGAACTGTGATCCACGCGACGGTCACCTCCAGACTGGATTATTGTAACTCGCTCTACATGGGGCTGCCCTTGAGACTGACCCAGAAACTCCAGCGGGTGCAGAATGCTGCGGCGAGACTCCTTACGGGGTCCTCGCCGTGGGATCACATTCACCCGGTGCTATACCAGCTGCAATGGCTTCCGGTGGAGTACAGGATCAGGTTTAAGGGGCTGGTTTTAACCTTTAAAGCCCTCTACAGCCTAGGACCCCCGTACCTATGGGACCGCCTCTCCTGGTAGGTCCCACAGAGGAACTTACGATCTTCAAACAAAAACATCTTGGAGGTCCCAGGCCACAGAGAGGTTAGGCTGGCCTCGACCAGAGCCAGGGCTTTTTCAGCTGTGGCTCCGATCTGGTGGAGCGCTCTGTCCCAAGAGACTAGGGCCCTGCAGGACTTGACATCTTTCCGCAGGGCCTGCAAGACAGAGCTGTTCCACCAGGCCTTTGGCCAGGGCACAGCCTGACTCCCTCCTTTGGCAATCTTCACAGAACTCTACCCAATGGCTGCCATCAATTTGATTCGAAGTAATTTTTTAATGAAATGATTTTAAAATGTTGTCTTATTTTATTGCTGTCAGCCGCCCTGAGCCAGGCTTCGGCTGGGGAGGGCGGGATATAAATAAAAAATTATTATTTATTTATTATTGTTAGAGAAAACCAACTTGGCGGCAGCAGCTCAAACGCTGACAGTGCCAAATTTGAAAAAGGTGCGAGTCCCGTTTCCACACAGCGGCCGCAACTCTGCACCACCTCACCTGATGCCAGCAAGCCAAGGAGAATCGATGCGGCCGAGGTGATGGGGAGGCAGCTGGCGGCAATATCTCACTGTGCGACAACCTCTTGATTAGGGAAAGGGGATAATGGGCCTCGCCGGGCCTGCAGTGGACAACCTGATGGATGGTCCAGTAGTCTGGAGGGGGATTAAAGCAAGCTGGAAGATGGAGAGCAGATCTAAGATCCATCAGGGTTGGCCGACTCGGCCTGCGCACTCCACCTTTGTCCTGGGATATTAATGCCCCGGTTCCCCCGCTTTTTCCGGGTGGAAAGACCAAACCTAAAAGACACGGTGTTTTTGTTCAGAGAAAGGTTTACAAAATGGCGCAATGTGCGGAGAGAGATTATTATCTCCCCATCCTCCCAGCTCGCCTTCTTCTCTCGGGATACTAGAACTTAAAAGGTAAAGGTAAAGGGACCCCTGACCATTAGGTCCAATCGTGGACGACTCTGGGGTTGCGTCGCTCATCTCGCTTTATTGGCCGAGGGAGCTGGCGTACAGCTTCCGGGTCATGTGGCCAGCATGACTAAGCCTCTTCTGGCGATCCAGAGCAGTGCACGGAAACACCGTTTACCTTCCCGCTGGAGCGGTACCTATTTATCTACTTGCACTTTGACGTGCTTTCGAACTGCTAGGTTGGCAGGAGCAGGGACCCAGCAACGGGAGCTCACCCTGTCGTGGGGATTCGAACCGCCGACCTTCTGATCGGCAAGTCCTAGGCTCCAGAAGCTGTACTCCGGCTCCCTTGGCCAGTAAAGCGAGATGAGCATCGCAACCCCAGAGTCGGCTACGACTGGACCTAACGGTCAGGGGTCCCTTTACCTTTACCTTTAATACCCATACCTCACACCAGAGCTTTCCAAACTTTTCATGTCAGGGATGCACTTTTTCGACACGCAACATTTCGCGACACAGTAATTCGGTTTTACTAGCAACCCGGAGGTTGAACTAACCCCTTTCCAGCCCTGGGAGGAACGTGGCAAATGTTCTCACAACGCACCTGCACACTGCAGCTGTCACGACACACGGTTTGGAATGCTCTCCCTTACAAGCACCAGGTTGAGATTCTAACTCTTAGCTCCTGCCTTCTTCTGCATTGTTTTTGCTGCATTAGCAGCCCAAAAGTGACCTCCCTGGGGCGCAGTCCTGGGTAGAGTGTCGGAGGTCCTCGGCTGCCCAAACGACAAGACTCACTGGTCTCACTGATGGGGGTCCAAAGGAAAGGAGAGCAAGACGTTTGGCACCAGCTTGACTGCAGGAGTTGCGGGAAGGAGACGTACAAGGCACCATCCAACCACCTTAGGGACTCCGCTCTGGATTTGTGTAGGGTTTACCCATGAGCCTTTTCTTCTCCCAGAGATGTCCCACAAGGCAGTGGGGTAAGAGTCGCATCATTTGCTCTGCACACACACACACACATACCTGCCACCCTTTGCCTCTCACCACTGCTGTCATGTGGGCCCCTAAGAAGGCATGTGACCCCCTGGGTCTATGATGTTGATGTTGATGATGATTATAACAACAACATATTTTATTTATACCTTGCCCTCCCCAGCCAAGACCGGGCTCAGGGTGGCTAACACCCAATACAAAAACAAATTGATTGAAATACAACTTAAAAACAACATTAAAATACAGTGGTGCCCCGCAAGACAAATGCCTCGCAAGACAAAAAACCCGCTAGACGAAAGGGTTTTCCGTTTTTCGATGCGCTTCGCAAGACGATTTTCCCTATGGGCTTGCTTCGCAAGACGGAAACGTCTTGTGAGTCTTGCGATTTTTTCCGCTCCCCCCCCCTTTTTCTAAGCCGCTAAGCCGCTAATAGCCTTTTAGCCGCTAAGCTGCTAAGCCTTTAATAGCCGCTAAGCCGCTAATAGCCTTTTAGCCGCTAAGCCGCTAAACCGCTAATAGCCGCTAAGCCGCTAAGCCGCTAATAGCGCTAATCCGCTAAACCGCTAATAGAGTTGCTTCGCAAGACGAAAAAACCGCTAGACGAAGAGACTCGCGGAACAGATTATTTTCGTCTTGCGAGGCACCACTGTACAACATTAAAACGTTAAAATACAGCCTCATTTCAATGGAAACTCAAATCAAAAACTTTTGGGGGGATGAAAACGTCAAGTCTTCACCATGGCCAACTATCCAGACTGGTCCTACATGGGCCAGAAAAAAGCCAGGGAAGTCCCCAAATAGGAGTTCCATCACAGGAGGGGAAAGGAGAAAGATATTTAAGCTCCTTAAATATCTTCTTTGGACAGCAAACACATTGGCGGGAGATGAGAGGTCCGTTAACAGCCATGAGTGGAGCTTCCATGTACCAAAGCAGTCTACCCTGCACGCTGGAGACAAAGAACAGGGTGAGGCCACCTCCTAGAGGTGCCTGGATCAGAGCTGATAAGAAGCAGAACGCTGAACTGGACGGACCTTTTGTTTCGTTCTTAAATCAAGATCACCGCGTGTTGTACAGATGTGTGCCGAGACCTGTGCAGTGCGGAACGTCCGTTGTTTTCCTGCGTTAAGAATGAGCAGGCTTCAGGTTGTTAACGGAAAAATCCGAGGGCTCCCTTGGACAAAAACAAAGACACCAACCAGGATTACTTAGAGCAAAACAGCAGCCTGTAGGCTTGGCCTTTATTGATCTGTTGCAACAGGGTGCTCCCCTCACCTGCAGGAGAGGAAGAGGAACCCAGAAAAATGGTGTGTAAGGCCTTGTAAAGACTTTTGAAATTGCCACCCCCAGAAACATCATACATACATCACAGAAGGGGTGTAACCTAAGACCACCCTTCAGATACATCACACCTACATCACAGAAAAGGCGGTCTAAAACAGAAATTTGAATGTTGTTTTTCTCCTGTCCTTGTTTATCTCCTGTCTGGCAGGTTACTTGATTGGATTGCATGGGTAGCCTGGCCAGTCTTTTGTAGTGATAAATACTTAGTTCCTGGGCCAGGTCACAGGCTCACACCCTATTCAAACACAGACATACCCTTAAGACAGGATTTGTGAAGGAAAAGACAATGGGGAGGCTTTTTTCCATTTTGACCTTGCAGAGAAAACATTTGTTCAGTTTAGGAATCAAAATGGTTCCAGGTTGGCCTTCCTGTGCTGATCCATGTATGTGCTTGGTTGGTATACTTATGTACATTACCATATATTTAAGACCATAAAATTCCTATCACAAGGTTTGTGATCTGCTTTTCAGTGGATCAGGCAGGCTGACATACGCCAACAAATAGGGAGCAGGGTGCTTTTTGAGCATCTGCCATGCATGGGGGTTTGTGATCAAGACCAGAACCAAGCGGGCAAGTTCCTCCACACCCAACGCACTTTTGTTCCCCAAAAACACCTCAATGCATCCCCCCCATAACTTAATTTAGGGGTGTCTGAGCAGTCAGCTTTTTTGGTCGTCGCTGTTGCTAGACAATGGGGAATCAAAAACGTGGGCTGACCTACGGCAAATCACCCAGAAATTCAGGACGGATGAATCTTTCAGCTTTGTTTCCCTTCCCTATCTCGTTTTCTCCAGTCTCAACTTCATCAAATATCCACATCAGGGTGCAATTTTTTTTTTTAAAAAAAAAAGAAGCCATGGCGAAAATTCTCCAGGCCTCCATGCTGCTTTCTCCTGATACACACGTTTCTGCGTGCAATTTTGCCGAACACAGACATTCTTGCAAACTGCGTTCGGTGAAAAGCGAATTTCGAAGGAGAGCTGGGTTTTGGTTTGCGTATTGTTTCCGGAAAGGCGAATTAGGAGCTCAATTGAAGGCAAATCGAACTGGACAAGTCTCCCCCTCTTTTTGGCCCGTGCCTATCCTCCAGGCTTTCGGAAGCCATAATCTTACCCCTTTCTCGTTTCCGTGAAGATTACAGGCGCATATACGCCGTCTTTCGCACATATGCACCCTCTTACACACACACACACAACCCACAACCAACAGCCAGCCATTTCCAGTTCTTTGCCACGGACAGATTAACAGCAAACAAGGGGGCCGAGTTCCGATCTAGGCCATGCTAATTTACGGGGTATCTGCATCCCGTCTCTGGCAACGTGATTCATGCCAGCAGGAGCGGCAATTGGTGGGTAATGTCACTGAGAGGTTTGATGCCGCCACGGTTGTGGGGGGGGGAGAGGAGGGGGGAGAGAGAGGGGGGGAGGAATGATGGATGGGCCATGCCAAAGAGGTAGAATTAGGTGTCGAGGACCCTGGCTTTCCAGGAGAAAAAATAGGAAGGGGTGGGAGCTGGGGAAATAAGAATCATAATAAAGTCATTTATCACCGGGCGAGGCTCGCCAGTCAAGCCGCCGATCTCTGGGGAACAGGGCGGGGGGAGGAGAGGGGGGCAGCAAGGGGGGGGAGCGAGCCGGACTGAGCGCGTGTTTCTGAGCCGCTGGTTTTTAAGCACTGTTGTCGCTCTCTAGTGGAACGGGCGCGGGCGGGGAATAAGGAGTGGGGAACCCCCTTCTTTCGGCCTGCCAAATGTGGCCAAGGGTTATGCTATCAGTGGTTCCATATAAGAGCTTTTTATAAGAGGGGGGCTGGGGAAAGAGACCCATAGCTCATTTCCACACTGCCGGCCTACATTTGCCTCACCCGAAAGAGCACCTAGTTTGGGGTCTTACACAGAGGAGAAATTACTTCCATGTGGGCACAGGGGGCAGGGTCTGTCCATCCCCTCCTTGCTGTATGCCACAAGGTACCTGGGTTTTGGGGGGTCTATTACATAGCTGTCAACGTTTCCCTTTTTTTAAGGGAAATTCCCTTATTCCAAATAGGATTCCTCGCAAGAAAAGGGAAACGTTGACAGCTATGGTCTACTATCTCCCAGGAGCATACCCTCCAACATCTATCTGATGAAAAGAGGGGTGTCCTATTCCATAATAATAATAATAATAATAATAATAATAATAATAATAATATATTATTTACGCCTGTTGTCTTTGTCCATGGAGTTTTCTTGGCAGGGATACTGGAGTGGCTTGCCGGTTCCTGCTCCAGGTAGATCACGTTTGGTCAAAACTCTCCACTATGACCTGTCTGTCTTTGGTGGCCCTGCACGGCATAGCTCATAGCTTCTCTGAGTTATTCATCTTAAAAAGCAGAGACATCACCTTGCCAACAAAGGTCCATATAGTTAAAGCTATGGTTTTCCCAGTAGTGATGTATGGAAGTGAGAGCTAGACCATGAAGAAAGCTGATTGCCGACGAATTGATGCTTTTGAATTATGGTGCTGGAGAAGACTCTTGAGAATCCCATGGACTGCAAGAAGATCAAACCGATCCATTCTGAAGGAAATCAGCCCTGAGTGCTCACTGGAAGGACAGATCCTGAAGCTGAGGCTCCAGTACTTTGGCCACCTCATGAGAAGAGAAGACTCCCTGGAAAAGACCCTGATGTTGGGAAAGATGGAGGGCACAAGGAGAAGGGGACGACAGAGGACGAGATGGTGGGACAGTGTTCTCCAAGCTACCAGCATGAGTTTGACCAAACTGCGGGAGGCAGTGGAAGACAGGAGTGCCTGGCGTGCTCTGGTCCAGGGGGTCACAAAGACTAAACGAGTAAACAACAATCCCAGGACAAATACGCTTCAGGTTGAGCACTTTTGGGTTGCGCTCCGCGGCAACCCAGAAGTAACGGAGCACGTTACTTCTGGGTTTCACTGCTCGCGCATGCACAGATGCTCAAAATGACGTCACACGCATGCACGGAAGCGACGAAACGCGACCCGCGCACACGCAGACGTGCTGTTGCATCTTACGTTCTGTTCAGGATGCGAACGGGGCTCGGGAACGGATCCCGTTCGCATCCCGAGGTACCACTGTATTGAAGTTGAAGAGGACATTGTTGTCTCCGTGGCACTAAAAACATGGGATTTTAAACTGCATTTTTTGTGTTTGTACTTTTATTTGTGATATTTCTAGGATCTTGCAAACCACACACTTCTTTGAAATATGAATTATTATTATTGGTCATAGCTGCTACCAGTCAGAGAAGGCAACGTTGAGCTAGGTGTAGGGTTGCCAACACAGTGTTTGTGGGTGCCTTAGCAGCCTTGTGAACATCCCCAGGCACCTACCGATCCTCGCTGCTCCCCCCTGCCCTCTTTATCATGAGGACAGTTACCTTCCTCCCCTGAAGAGCTGAAGGAGGAAGTTGGAAGAGAGACGCTCTTTCCTACTTCCTCTTAGCTCTCTATGTGCTTTTCCAGTGCTCAGATTGGCGTTGGAGCAGCTGAGCAGAGAGCGGGGAGACTGAGGGGAAGGGAAAGGGAGGAGGATGAAAGATGGGTGGGGGAGAAAAAGAATGAAATCAGGGTGTTGAAGGAGTCGGGAAGGAGAGGAAAAGCACGGAGCACCAGAGAGAAAGAAGACAAGTGTGAACACATGCATTGGATCCAGGAAGATCGCTACTTATAAAGTATACTTATAAAGCTACTTATAAAGCTGAAAAATTCGTTTCATGGCTTCCCCAGCCAACACTGAGAGCCAGTTTGGTGCATTGCGTGACATGCATATGACCCCCTGAGCATATACTGAACATGATCTGAGTTGCCCAGACGCTTTTTCATCTGATGAGGCTGCCAACTTCTCCTTTTTTCATCGGCTCCTGTGCTTTTCAGAGCAGCGCATCCTCTAATGCTGTGAAAGGCTTCACCTGTTGGTAGCTAGTTGGCCAAGTCTGGCTCAAGAGTCAGGATGCCAGTTGTGGGGAAGTAGGGGGTGCTGCCCCCCATGCCCTGCTTGTAGGTCTCCTGAGAGCATCTGGTTGGCCCCAGTGCGATACAGGAAGACAGGAAGCTGCCTTGGACCAAGAAACACAACTGGCCTTGCCTAGCTTAGCGTTGCCAACACTGGCCGCCAGTAGCTCTCTGGGCTTTCAGGCAAGGGTCTCCCCCAGATGTACCTGGAGATCCCAGGATCTGAACCTGGGACTTTCTGCAGGCAAAGCAGACGAGCCACAGACTCAATGACCCTCTGATTTGGTCTAATGTGGGGCTCTTCTTCCTTCCGAGCTACTGGAAAAGGCACAGGAGCGAGTTGGGCTAGTTTCCCCCTACAGAGCAGTTGGCAACCTTGTGAATTTCCATGCCCCTCGAGGCCAAAGCCGCATCCCAGGACCATTTGATCCTTGCTCAGACCTCGCACCCTGGGCAAGGATGACCAGAACGTGCGGCGCTTTGTAACATCTGCTTGGGAAGGTTTCCGTTGGCGCGATGACAAAAGGTTTAAACAGATGGGTGTAGCGCGACTCCTTGCGCTCCCTGATCTCTGCCTCTGCTCTCCCCGCCGTGGTCCCTGGGAAGGCTTAAACGCCATGCGTGGCCATCTCTGGTTCAATCACAGGCTAATGAAGCCACATTAATCATCCAATTATACACCTGTCAGGCTGGGAACAATGGCTCAGGGCGCACTGAATGAGGCTGGAGGCATCGGAGCTCGGAGGGCCCCCCCCCCCCAGGCAAAAACAAATCCCAGGGAGACAATAGGAAGCAAAACAGAGAGGACCCCAGAGCAGGAGGGGGAGGGGTGAACTGGGCGGGGGGGGGGGCAAAGGGGCTAAACTCACGGGGAGTTTTGTGTCTAGATAAAAAAGGGGGGCACCCGACTCAAATTCCCTGCTCTGGCCTCCAGGCGTAGAAGTCTCTGCCAATTGCTGAAGCATCCCATCACCTAGCAGTTAACAGAACTGTAAGCAAGGGCAGGCGGAATAAGGAAAAATGGGGAGCAGTTGGGCTTTCATAAATAAACCAGGCTTGCACCAAGCGACCCCTGGAAGTCACTGGGACATGCGAGCGGAGAAATTCGTGTTAGGTGAAGATGGATGGATGGCTCAGCCCATTTCAGACCTGCTGGTTTCTCATTTCCCCCAAATCTTTAATTTTAGTTCTCTGGGTTTTGCAGCACGCACGCGTGTTAAAAATCCTTGTGAAAATTCGCCAGCATCTTAGCATGACTTTCTCCTTTGTTGTTGTTTAGTCGTTTAGTCGTGTCCGACTCTTCGTGACGCCATGGACCAGAGCATGCCAGGCACTCCTGTCTTCCACTGCCTCCCGCAGTTTGGTCAGACTCATGCTGGTACCTTCGAGAACACTGTCCCATCATCTTGTCCTCTGTCGTCCCCTTCTCCTTGTGCCCTCCATCTTTCCCAGCATCAGGGTCTTTTCCAAGGGGTCTTCTCTTCTCATGAGGTGGCCAAAGTCTTGGAGCCTCAGCTTCAGGATCTGTCCTTCCCGTGAGCACTCAGGGCTGATTTCCTTCAGAATGGAGAGGTTTGATCTTCTTGCAGTCCATGGGACTCTCAAGAGTCTCCTCCAGCACCATAATTCAAAAGCATCCATTCTTCGGCGATCAGCCTTCTTTATGGTCCAGCTCTCACTTCCATACATCACTACTGGGAAAACCATAGCTTTAACTATACGGACCTTTGTCGGCAAGGTGATGTCTCTGCTTTTTAAGATGCTGACTTTCTCCTAAGAAACGCTAATTGCTTTGTACGCAGCCATCTTTGCAAGCTGTTTCCTTTAATACGATGCATTTCTGAATGGCATCCTCACTAAGATTTCCACCTCTAGGTACACATTCGGCGAACGTATCCAGTTTTGTAACCATGGTTTGGTTGAGAACCGCATTGCAAATATTCGGAGAAGTTCAAAGGTTCTTTTCAGTTTCTGTACTGGTTTGGGAAGTGCAAATTTTACGTCGTTTCTCACAAAATGCAAACAAAATTGGACTTCTGCACTTATTCTTAGAGTTTGGGTTGCTCACTTTTTTTTACTGCCCCCCACTCTTCCGCTTTTAACAGCAATATGATATGCTGATATGCAGAAGAGCAGAAAAGGAGATTTCTCCTGGCATCCCTCAAACCCTGGGGAATGTTTGGAGTGTTTTAAATTTCCCAAATGATGTGTCATGTAGGCTGCTATTAAAAGCCCAGGAGAGGCGGGACCAAAGGGGAAAGTGGGGAGTCTCAGTGCCCCCCCCCAAACCCACAATAATTGTGAAATCATTCACTCTGGACAGAGAAGGAATCCCTACCCACTAGACAACACTGCCTCTTCAGTTTTGGAGGTAGCTCTTGTGCTATCACAAGGTTGCCACCTCCCCCCTCTGCCCCACTGTCTGTTCCTGAGATTTCATTTATAGTTGAGGGTGAAATTCAAATTCCGTCCACATTCTAAGGTGAACAGATCAAACCTGCATTTTCGAAATGAATCTGTGAGCTGCACATCCTTGAAAATGTGCACTTTCCCCCTGAATTTTGCAATGCAGTTCTCTAGCAGAGTCATGTGTACAAGAAATGCCTGTGCTGGACAAACAGGTCACCTGCAGGAGCGTCGCTGGTCGTTCCCTGAATAGGTGAGGCTCGTTTGGCCACAATAAGAAACCAAGACTTTTAGTGTCACTGGCCCAGTGCTGTGGAACTCCCTGCCCCATGAAAAACCCAGCAGGCCCCTTCTGTGCTGCCTTTTAAACACCTGCTGAAAACCTTTCTATTCTGCCCGATCTATGCAGGCAATAAGGATCACAGCCTTCCACGATGATGATGATGATGATGATAATAATAATAATTTATTATTTGTACCACACCCATTTGTTCCCCAGTCTGGGCGGCTTCCAACAGGGATTAAAAATACATTAAAACAGCAGTCATTAAAAACTTCCCTAAACAGGGCTGCCTTCAGATGTCTTCTAAACGTCAGGTAGTTGTTTATCTCTTTGACATCTGGCGGGAGGGCATTCCACAGGGCAGGTGCCACTACTGAGAAGGCCCTTTGCCTGGTTCCCTGTAACCTCACTTCTCGCAGTGAGGGAACCACCAAAAGGCCCTCGGATCTGGACCTCAGTGTCTGGGCTGAACAATGGGGGTGGAGATGCTCCTTCAGGTATACTGGGCCTTTGAGGCCATTCAGGGCTTTAAAGGTCAGCACCAACACTTTGAATTGTGCTCGGAAATGTACTGGCAGCCAATGTAGGTCTTTCAGGACTGGTGTTATGTGGTCTCGGTGGCCGCTCCCAGTCACCAGTCTAGATGCCGCATTCTGCATTAGTTGTAGTTTCCGGGTCACCTTCAAAGGTAGCCCCACGTAGAGCGCGTTGCAGTAGTCCAAGCAAGAGATAACTAGAGCATTGATGTCTTTTAAAAAAAATGTTAAAGTATTTTTTATCATATGGTTTTATGTTTTATTGCTGTTTTATTTACATACACACACGACACAGCAGTAAACAAATATTTGTATGAATAAAATAAAATAAAGCGTGCATATGAATGCATTTGTTCATGAAAATAGCATATATAAACGCATTGTACGAAGAGAGATTGGTTTGGCAGGAAAATGCATACGTTGAGCAAAATTGCTTAAACAATTGTATGTATGTATGTTTGTTAATTTAGAGCATTTGGCACCCAGTTCTCCAGCCGAAAAAGGCTCCCGGAGCATCTTACATGCAATCAAAACAAGGCAGGCTTACAGTCTGAAAAGCACGCGACACACAAGGGAAAAGGGTAAAGGAGGGAAGAGGAAAATATATATTATAGAAAGAGGGGAGCAAGGGGAGAGGGAGAGAGATTTCAACCTAAAATGCTGGTGAATTTTCACGAGGACTTAAAAATATATATTGCAAAGTGATGATCGAAATACTGAAGACCAGGAAGGTGAGGAACTGAGAGGAGCCAAATTTGACAGCACCTGAACACAGAAGAATGAAAGAAGCAGTGTTTTCTCCACGATCACTTTATCTCTATGCCAAGCAGGAAATACCGTATTTTTTGCTCTATAAGACTCACTTTTTCCCTCCTGAAAAGTAAGGGGAAATGTGTGTGCGTCTTATGGAGTGAATGCAGGCTGCGCAGCTATCCCAGAAGCCAGAACAGCAAGAGGGATCGCTGCTTTCGCTGCGCGGTGATCCCTCTTGCTGTTCTGGCTTCTGAGAGTCAGAATATATTTTTTCTTGTTTTCCTCCTCCAAAAACTAGGTGCGTCTTGTGGTCTGGTGCGTCTCATAGAGCGAAAAATACGGTATTCTGCTTTGCTTTCTGCATCTCTTAATGCCAGAGGATTGGGGGCAGAGGAGGCGGGAGGGGGGAAACATGGCAACCAGCCCTACGGCCGTCTCGGCCCATGGATGAAAACACAAAACAGGAAAAACCAGGCGATGTCCACCTTTGCAACAACATTCCTCCCTCCTTGGTTGAAATCACGTCTAATCGCTGAGAAGTCATAAATATCCTCTCTTTGAATCTATCAAGCCGCAGCTCCATTCTTTATCTAGAACTTGGACGGGAGGGAAGGGGAAATAGTTATGCCACCTCGATTAGACGGAATACCCAACTTGATTGCGGCGCATTTTTCAAGAACACAAAATTAAATTAAAAAGACACAGGAAGTTCTTAGACAAAATGATGGATGGACTTTGATATTAATGTGTGTTTGTGTCATGGACGGCGGGGGTGTGTGTGGAAGGGAGCCTGCAGTGAATGCAAAGAAGGAAAATGGGTGAGTGGAAGTATATGCATAGCACTTTATATGATACAAGGGTGCTGTTTAGACCAAGGCAACCGTAAGTGAAGGCCTAATGAAGATTGCTCTCATAATTGTTGTTGTTTAGTCGTTTAGTCGTGTCTGACTCTTCGTGACCCCCTGGACCAGAGCACACCAGGCACTCCTGTCTTCCACTGCCGCCCACAGTTTGGTCAGACTCATGCTGGTAGCTTCCAGAACACTGTCCCACCATCTCGTCCTCTGTCGTCCCCTTCTCCTGCCCTCCGTCTTTCCCAGCACCAGGGTCTTTTCCAGGGAGTCTTCTCCTCTCATGAGGTGGCCAAAGTATTGGAGCCTCAGCTTCAGGATCTGTCCTTCCAGTGAGCACTCAGGGCTGATTTCCTTCAGAATGGAGAGGTTTGATCTTCTTGCAGTCCATGGGACTCTCAAGAGTCTCCTCCAGCACCACAATTCAAAAGCATCAATTCTTCGGCGATCAGCCTTCTTTATGGTCCAGCTCTCACTTCCATACATCACTACTGGGAAAACCAGAGCTTTAACTATACGGACCTGTCTTGGCAAGGTGATGTCTCTCATAATACTAGAACTCAATGGGCTCGTTCCATGAAGATCAAACATAGAAATTATCAGAAGGTGCAAACCAGGGATCCTGTACTCATCACGTCAGGCAGAAGAAGCAATTATGGTGTCAGGAAATCCTTTCCTCTCCTAGGTAGGGATGCGGGTGGCGCTGTGGTCTAAACCACTGAACCTCTTGGGCTTGCTGATCAGAAGGTCGGCGGTTTGAATCCCCACAATGGAGTGAGCTCTCGTCGCTCTGTCCCAGCTCCTGCCAACCTAGCAGTTTGAAAGCACACCAGTGCAAGCAGATAAATAGGTACCATTGCGGCGGGAAGGTGAATGGTGTTTCTGTGTGCTCTTGTTTCCGTCATGGTGTTCTGTTGTGCCAGAAGCAGTTTAGTCCTGCTGGCCACATGACCCAGAAAGCTGTCTGTGGACAAACGCCGGCTCCCTTGGCCTGAAAGCGAGATGAGCGCTGCAACCCCAGAGTCGCCTTTGAACGGATGTAACTGTCCAGGGGTCCTTTACCTTTACCTCCTCTCCTAAGATTGCCAACAAAACCCGCCTAGACAGTTCCTGTGCCATTAACAGAAATCTGATGTGCGGAAATTGGAGGGGAGGTGTCAAAAGTGGGCAACTGGCTACTCGCCACTGCAGGGCAAACTGCACCTGCCTGAAGTCCAAGGACAACATAAGAAGATCCCGGTGGATCAGGCCAATGGTCCATCTTGTCCAGCATCCTGTTCTCACAGTGGCCAACCAGATGTCTGTAGGAAACCCACAAGAAGGATTTGAGCACAAGAGCACAAGAGCAACTCTCCCCTCTTGTGGAGAGGGAGACTGTGCTGGTCCCGGGGGGAAGGTTACCGTTGACGTAGTCGAAGTCCGGTCCTGGGTCAATAGCCTGGAAACAGTTCACAAGGAGCGGGGCGAGGTCCGAAGCAGGAAGCCGAGCGGGGACAGGAACACTGGAGGGTCAGGTCTGGGTCCGGACAGGAGCAGGTACTCAGCGACGACGTTGCTCCCGCAACCTGGGACCGGGCTGACTGGCCTTTATCTTCTCTGAGGCCAGGGGCGGCCCTGGCCCCCAGGAGCCCCGCCTCTCCTGGCCTTAAGGCGAGCACTCCTCCTGGGAGAAACCAGTTCCCTTCGCCTCTCTGCCCTGAGCCTCTGCAGTTCAGGAGAGGCTGAAGGGTTACTGGGCCCAGGGGGAGACTCACCTGTAGGCACTGAGTCCTCAACCACCTCTGGAGCCAGAATGGATTCACCTGGTGCCTGCTCCTGAGGATCCGGCACAGGTGCAGGCGCCTCAGAATCTAGGCCTTGCCCCAGTTCAGCTGGCCCTGGAGGCGGGGACTCCTGTGCAGGCTGGGATTCCTCCGGTTCACTCTCAGAATCGGATTCCCAGGCCATCACAGAGTTGTTGTTTTTTGCTGCCCCCAGCTGTGGAGTCAGAGCCATCTCTCCTCCTCCATGAATCTGTCCAATTCTCTTTTAAAGCCACTCAAGTCGGGCCTCCCTGCCTCCTGGGGAAGTGAGTTATAAACTTCTACCATGTCGCCTCTCGCTCGCCTGTTCTCTAATCTAAAAAGTCCCAAACACAGCATCCTCTTGATCATTTTTGTGGGATGTGAAACACAAGAGCAGTCAAGTACAACATTCCTAGAGTGAACATGTTTACACATGGGGAGGAGTGTTTGTCCAGTCAGCAGGTCAACTTCCTGTTTCCTTCTGGGCTGGGACAGACTTCCTCTGCATGTGACTAGAGGTGGGCATGGCCTCACCTGTGCAGGTAATGACAAAAGCACAGGGCAGGGCAGCCATCTCTCTCTTTGACTACTTTCGTTGAAGAAGCAACATCTGCTTAGCCAAAGATGCTCTCTTGGCTTAGCCAAGAGAGGACAAAGAGACTGTCTCCTTATGAGATATTTTCCAGGTGTATGTTACTTTTCTAAGCTAAGTCTGCCTTCTGGGATCTGATTGTGAACAGAATGTGAGTAAACTCTTTTTATACTCTTATAAAAGACTGTGTCATGTCTTATCTTTTATGCGGGAATAAGGGGGAAATACCAGAACAGTTATTCTAGAGGCTTTAGCGAGCCTGAGCAAACGCATCCGCTGTGAGTTTAAAAGGGGGAATGTTACTCTGCTAAATTGTGAACTTGTTTACACAAGTTGGAAAGGCTCTAATCACACAATATATCCTCTCCTGCATCCCTGAACATTCCCACAATTTTGGCCACCCTAACCTTCGCATCTGTGACGATCCATTAGAATGAAGGGGGTTCTGCCCCACCAACCTCCACCTCCCCTCAGCCAGCCCCCACCTGCCGACCTGCTCATTTACAGCCAGCCCACAAGGTGGCACTGTTCGTCGGCTTCCTCCTCCTTAGGCCCCATCCACACTGCACGTTTAAAGCAGTATCATGCCACTTTAAACAGTCAAGTCTTCCCCCCGGGAATCGTGGGAACTGTAGTTTCCCCAGGCTGCAGAGAGTTGTTTAGGAAACCTCCTATTCCCTTCCTGGAGCTAGAGTTCTCAGAGTGGTTTTGCAATCAATTCCTCTTCAAAGGCAACTCTGGGAATAGTAGCTCTGTGAGGGGAATGGGGGGGTGGTGGTCTCCTTGCAACTTGCAGCTTCTGCAACCATCAGGATTTATTGGGGGAAGCAGGGAGGAGGATGGCAACAAAACCAGCACTACGTGGCTCTGCCTGCCATTGGCTGCGTCGCCACCTACTGTTGACCTCCAGCATCACCAGTCTGAATGGGCGCCATTCACCATGGAACACACCTCTTCAGTTAATCCACAATAACCACTACCCCTAGTTAGAGACCAACCCCACTTAGTTGAAGTGTTCAAGGTGTGAGAATCTAGCTATTAAAGGATCGGGGCCCTTGGGGAAGGCACCACAGCCTTTAACGTGCATTGTGAAGATCGCTGATCTGCACCGAGTAGGTCCCTTTAAACATCAGCAATACCTTTCTTCCCCAAGATAGCGAACCTGGTTCAACTCCCCATCATCTCTTTGCTCATTCCATATTTCTCCTCTGATTCTGATGACTAGGGCAGCCTTTGCACACCTGGTAGACCTTCCTGAATTTTTTGACTACAACTCCAGTCCTTTCTGCCTGGGGG